>NW_021605377.1:13067753-13084245 GCF_004785775.1 Grammomys surdaster | reverse complement strand
TCTCTCTCTCTCTCTCTCACACACACACACACACACACACACGCATACACACACACACACACACACACACACACACACACTTGCACACATGCAAGTACCCAAGTGTACACATATACATGAGTGCATTATGTTTCTTCTTGTCTCCTACCCTCTCTTACCTCTCCCACACTCCTAACACACTTTTCCTCAGGTCTTTTTCTCATATTCACAGAATTTGGTTCTGTTTGTGACTCACTGACTTTAATCAGGTCTGTCTGTGTTGCTATAGGGTTGGAACTATTCATTTGTATCTGGTAGGCTCACCATTTCATAAACAATGAAAATACCGACTCTTCTCCAGAATTCATCATCTGCTAAAAATTCAGCATTGAGAATTGGATACTTTAAGATCTTCTCTGATCCACTATTATGATATGATATGCTAACCAATCAAGTTTTGGGTGAGTCCAATGCAGTCAAACATAGCTTCTTTGAGATCATTTGGTATCCCTGTGCCATGCTTTGGAGATAGCATTTTGCATCCTCTCTCTCTCTAATCTAGTTCTTAACTCCCTCTGTTTCTTCTGTAATCCCCACCAGCCTTAAAATGATAATATACATGCCCTATTTAGTGTTGAGCAATCTACAATTGTTTACACTAAGAATCGTGAACACCCATTGTGACTCTTTCTGCTTCTGAAGTTCATTAACTAATATTGATTCACAAGTGCAAATGGAGCACCGGCCAAGAACAGAGGGTTTGAGTACAAACAGAAATGACATACTGGGATCAGCTTTGGGAAGACAGATCAAGTTTACTCAGGGTGAATCAATGGTTATATAGTTTTGATAAAGGGGAATATCCTGGGTGGGTAAAGATCATTGGCTGAAGGCTACGGTATTGTGATACCTCATTAGCACGGGGAGACGTTTCAGGAATCTCAGATGCTTTCTGTACAGGTTTTTATCAGGAGAAAGAAAACTGAACCTATTATATCTAATCTAGGCTAAAAGACATTCTGTAGATGGAGGGTGTGGGGCCAGGGATGTCCCAGAAAGCTTTGCTGACAAAGGGAGCGCATCATTTTGCATCTACATCTGGACTTTCTGGTAATTTTGACTTTATGGTCAATTTTAGGCCATAGCAGCATGGCTTTCTCATAAGCCTGAATTTTTGCATCATTGCCATTCGCTGAAAAGAGAAACTACTTTGATTGAGGGTGAGAGCAGATTTTGTCAATGAGTTTACACCGTGTTTTGGGGACATGTTAATTTAGCTAAACTACAAAGTAAGCTTCCCATTCGAGGGCCTATGAACTTCTTAGCCATAGGTTTTGTCTGGTTTTGAGTACCAAGAACATACTTTGTCCAGTAGATAAGATACATCATTCATCATATATCACATATCATATATTATATGTTATTATTATGTATTATGTGCTATATGCTATACAGTATGTTGTACACTATACACTACACATTATATATTGTTTATTATATATAATATATCACATAACACATATTATTGATTATGTATTACATGGTATGTATTTTATGTCATATGTTATTATTAGGGTTCTCTAGAAGAGCAGAAATTTCAGAATGAATATATTTATATACACAAAAAGGATTTATTAGAAGGACTTACAGGCTGCAGTCCAGAAATTCAACTTGCCTGGTGTTGTGGATTTGATCTAATGCTGTTTATGTTATGTTAATTTGGTTCCCAAAATTGCATGAGAATCCACACATAAGACGCTGAGGGACCCTTACCCCAGTTAATTTTGATTGGTAAATAAAATTGCAGGTGGCCAATGGTTGGGCAGGGAGACAGAAATAGTACTTTAGGATTCTGGCGCAAGGGACTGAGGAAGGAGAAGGGGATAGCTGCCATGCCGGAGAAGGAAAGAAGACATCTCGCCTGAGAAGCACTGGATAGAGAGACAGCCAACATGTAAGAGTGGCCCCAACCCCCTTCCACACACTGGGTCTAGAGTAACAAAGATGGAATATAGATGTTAATAAGTTATAACTCAGGAGTATCGGAGGGGTGTGTGTTAGCTATGTGGAAATTTAGAAGTGGCCCTGCCATTGAGCTGTCTAAAAAATATTAAAATATGAGTCTGCATGTCTGTGTATTTCATTTGGGAACCCACAGTGAGGAATGAGTCACACACTGCTGTTGCTGGGTCAATTTGAGTAGCATCCTTGGGTAATGCTACAGCTGCCTGTGAGTGGACAGTCCATGAATCTAGTAGTTGCTCAGGCTACAAGATTGGATGTTTCTGCTGGTCTTCAGTGTATGCTTGAATCCCAAAGAAATAGGCTTTAATGTCAGTAAAGGGATGGGCATGCTAGAAATGCAAAGAGCAAAAGATTTTGTTTTCCATGTCTTTATGTAAGCTTCTAGCAAAATGTATGGCCCAGATTATCTTTTAATCTAGATTTAAATTAAAGGTCTGTTTTCTTACCTCAAAGAGTCAGATTAGAAGTGTAACTTCCTAGTTCAAATTAAGGAAAAAAAATCTTTCATAGATACCTTCTGTTTTCAATTCTAGTTCTAGATATAGTCAAGGTGAAAACCAAGAAATACACACACACACACACACACACACACACACACACACACACACACACATGTATATGTATATGGTATGTGTTCGTTTGTATGTATGTCCATGTATATCTAATATAAATATTTGTTAGTGTTTAGTTGGATACTATGAAAATTCAATATTCAGTGCTTTTGAGGAACTCCTATGCAGGTTTTTTCAGTGGCTGAACTAATTTACATAATCCTACAAACAAGTTGTAAAAATTTGTTTTATTCCACAATTTCACCTGGTTTATGGTTTTCTACCTCCCATATATGCTTAACATGAGAAGTAGTTGGATAGTACTAAATCAGGATTATTAGAATCACAAAACCAGAATGTAAGCCCTTGGTCAGCTGCATTCTGTATGTTATGTTCCAGTAACAACAACCTGATCTCTCAAAGCCATATTTTACTCATCTATTTGAGAAACAAGACTCTTACTCTGTAATAGCAAGTTCAAGATACTAACAGAAGTGAACATTTTTTATTATAAACTTGAAGATACATTGTAGTCTAGGTGCTCTCCGTTTAGTGGAGGGCAAACTAGTGAAAGTCATCCTAGTGGCATCAACCTAATGAAAAGGCAAAATGTTTGGTATTCCAAATAGTTGCAATATACCTTTTATCAAATAATGTTATTTTGTTAATTCTTTGAAAGTGTCACACAATATAGTTCAATCATTTTCATTCCCTCAATTCCTTCTAACTCTTCTAGACGTACCCCTTTATTTCTGTGTTGTTTCTCTCTCCTCCTCCCCTGCAATATAAACTTTAATAGTTGTTGATTGCAATTTATCACTGTACTTTTTTTTTTTTGCCTTAGATTTATATATCCTTTGGCTGATCTAGAATAGCTCCACCGCCAGATTCCCCATCCTTCTGAGGCTTGAGGTTCGCTTTGCTTTTTCTGATGTGTGAGTTTTTCTGATACATGGTCTTAGTCATGTAGTAGATTTTCTGCGACGTCTCCATCCTGCAATGGTCGGAGGGCACCTAGACTACAATGAGTCAACTGCTTGCTGTGGAGACAAAGATTTTGTGGCCTGAGCATGTATAAGATTTTTTTAAAAATATTTTTAAAGATTTATACATGTTTAGTCTGTTTACAAGAGCATGCTATGTGTATGCAAGGTATAAATCCAGAAGAGAACATCTCCCACGGAGGTGGACTTACAGATAGTTGTGAGCTGCCTGTTATGGAGTGCTTCGAATTGAACTTGTCCTCTGAAACAGATGTGATCACTGTTGACCACCAAGCCATCTCATTAACCCTTTTTTCTGTTGGCATCTCATCCCACAAATGGACCTTATTTATTTATGTCTGTATGTATGTATTTATTACTTTGTTAAATGAATGAGATTATGTCATCTGTCCAGCTAACCATGTCTCAGAAAACATTTGTCAAGGACCAATTTGTTGACCAAAATTAGGCTATAGAAGTAAGATAGATAAAGTATAGGGGAATTGCTAAATTAAAAAAAAAAAAGAAAATACATCTTCACCAATTTACAAGGTATAGCCCAGAACCAGCACAATGGTTAAAATAAATGTACTCTATTCTTACAGTTTTTAATTATGACAGGAATTATGTAGTAACATAGATTCTAAGTGTAAGATATTTGTAAAAGTTCTAATTATTTTATAAGATTCTAGAAAATAAAATCTAATGAGAAAAACTATTATAAATTTTTTATTTCAACCATAGATATACAAAAGTAATTTGAGTCATTATTGTGTATAGGCAATAAGTGAAAATTTCTATCAGTTTTATTTCAAATGCCATTATCCAAATGTAAAGCTACATGAACTTCATCAAACAAATGGAAAACATTATCAATTTTATTTAAAGAAACTTTAATGTAGTTTTAACTTTCCTTTTTATCATAAAGATGTAGGTCATAAAAATCAAGGCAAAATCGTTAAATAGAAGTTAGGCCTAACCTTGAAAGAAGCATTGTAGGAAGGTAGTAAAGTAAGTGAAAGTAGGAATTTGACTTTTAGGTGTTTTACAAGTGACTTGAGATAAATAGGTGTGGTATATGGAATGACTGACATATGTTAGAAATGGGACACAAATGTTAAGAGATTATAAATTCTAATGTGGCTTCATGGTAGAACATAATAAGCATAAGATGGAAATTTCAAGGTAAACTTCTATAAATGATAAACTCTGGGAAGTAGAGAGATATTGTGAGTAAAGTAGTTATAATCCAAACATAAGGACATGTATACTTATCTCAAACATCTATGTGAAACAAAAAAGAAAGGTGGTGAAAATGTGTACCTGTAACCCATTTTAAGAGGCAGAGACAAGTGAATCCCATGAGCTGGCTGGCCAGCCAGTCTAGCCTAAGCAGAAAACTCAAGGTTAAGTATAAGATCCTACCTCAAAATTATGATGGAGAATTATTGAGTAAAACACCCAGGTTATATTCCGGGCTACCATATTCACATAGGCAGACAAATGTGCATGCACACATAAAACACCCACCTCCCCACCCCACCCCAGATATACTGTCAGGAATTCATGGAGAAGATCAAAATTTCAATATCTTTTCTTTATCTCTGTTACGGCTAAATAATTAGTTTTGTATTATGTGTCAAACAGAAAATAATTATTTAGTTAACACATGTTAATCCGAATCAGTTATTATGATATACGTTATAAAGTACCAAAATAAATAAGTTGTAATCCAGATGGGAAGAAAGACATCCAAACATACATTTGTGGTATTTCTGTCTCATTTAACCATGTAATTGTGGCTGGACATTGTAAATGCTGTCAGAATCATGGTCTATACAGGAAATAATGATGATATGAAGGAGACACTGGGTACGTAGTTCTGCATAATGTTCTTTATGGAGAAGCTTTATGAAACATTGGTAGTTTCCATGGAGAGTAAAGTGCAGAATTTACACTCAAACATATAAAGCAGTGATAATTCATTTTTGGACTTTCACTCAATGTGGCTAGAAGAGTCAGCAATCTTACTACATTTTGGGAGAATCCCAAAAGTTCAATACATCAGGCATGGGGAATGTAGTTACTTACACATAACTGTAACCAAAACACCTAATAAAAATTATTCAAGGAAATAAAATAATTTATTTCGGCTCATGGTTTGTAGGATAACAATCTATCACTCCAGGAAAGGCATGGCATACCAACTCCTTCTGTGTCAGTGAGAACATGCAACAGAGCATTCTCGCATCACAGCATACTAGGAAGCAAGGAGTGTTCAGAACTAGGTAGTAGAACTATCCTTTAAAGACCTACTCATGAGGCCTTACTTACATTATTTTCCACTTCCGATTATTAACATGGACTCCCAAAATATAACCAATGCTGAACAATGAGATTTAACATATGGAAAGATGGGGACACTTGCGAATCAAATAATAACCATAGAAATTACATCAAGCCAAAAGACAGCATAGGTTAAGAATGTAGACAGACATTATAAGTAGAACCTAGATACAAAGGGAGATAAAAAGAGAGAAGAGACTTGTGTGGTAAAGATGGCTGGTTCTCTGATTTAATTTTACTTCAAAACCAACACTGCTGGAGCACATCTGAACACAATGGTGTTTCAGAAATAGTTGCCCAAGGGTGGTACTTTATAATTCGCACTTGTAAGTAGTTCCTCGATGATCCTCATGATGCTCTTCTAGGAATATCTATTGAGAATCACTAGAGCAGAAAATAAAACCCCATAACCAATTTAGGTCCAGTTAATGATTGTTTTAAATTTCTGAATCATAAATATAATCTGGCATGGCACAAGCTAATAAGCCTTTTTCAGTTCCACAATGCTCAAATCAGTAATGAGATTTTAGATATGATATACAAAACAAAAATGCATTACATCTCAGAATCCATGATCAAAAAATGTAAGAGTCCACATTGTATATTTTGGAAAGAATCTGAAAACAATGGAAAGGTTCGTCTAGTGCTGGTAAGAACGTAAGCTGACACAGCTCTTTATAAAGATGTTGTATCTAGGTATGAATTGAAATCTTGGAAGTCTTCATCACTTAAAAACAGCAATTTTAATGCTGAAATATTTCCCAGAGGATCTCTCATGACTGTCCACATAGAGACCGTTCACTGTGTGGGGGGTAATGTTTATCATCTGTCCGTATGTCTACCTAACATCTAATTACATATCTATTGGCACAGATATGAACGCTACGATACAAACATGAGTAAATAAGTCACTATATTCACCTGGGTTAAATTTCTGAGTCTCTGCGAAGGTGGAAGAAGAGAATTGACTCAGTAAGTTACCTTCGGACCTCCACTTGTATGTTGTGGCACTTACGCAAACACACACGCTAAGTATATTTTCAATATCATTATATTTGGTATTACGTGAGAATATGTTTAGTTAAGGAAAGTTAAGAGTAAGAGATCAACATGAATAAATCTTAAAAGCAAAATATTTAAGAAAAAAGTTAATGTTCCATTCCTTCTGGTGTTCTGCTGCTATGGGTTCCACTTCATGTGTGAGGGAAGTACATCCTGGCACATGGATTCTGTTTTGAGCATTGCTACAAGGAGAATTCAGCAGAGCCAGGCACTGGTGGTGGAGGTGTTTGAGGATGTGGTTATGAACTTCAAGAAGGAAAAGTAGACTTTGCTGGAACTTTCTCGGAAGAGTGTGTACAGAGATATGGTGCTGAGAACCTGCTGGAACATTGCTGCTTTAGGAAAAAAAAATGGCAACATTAGAATATTGAAGGCCATTATTACAATGCCAGAAAAAATTTAAGATACTGCTTATCTTACCCTGCATATGTACTACATAAGCCATAGAAATAACCAATATAACATTTTTCTCAGTTATTCAAAGAAGCATGATAACTCACACTGTGAGTAGACCTTGAGAATGAAGTAAGCAGTCAAACTTCAGTTTTATTTTAGTGGGTTTCAGACCAAACCCAATTGATAAGTCTCCATCTCATTTGAATCATCGGCGGAGGTGAGAGTTGCATTATCTCCAATAGGTAATGACTAGATACCCTCGTCATCTGGAAGCAGTTACTGAAGATGAGATCTCCTGACCCTCAGCTTCCCATGAAAATCAATGAAGATCACGTCTCTCATGAGGTAATGATGCAGGAAATAAGGCAAACTGTTATAATTTAACTCCAGGACCCAGCAACTAAGAAAGACCATGCATTTGACCTTTCTCCAGGCTGCTGAGGTTAAACAAACATCTTCTAACAAGCAAAGAAAAGAATCCCCTAAAAGTGCATGTGTGTGCATAATGTGAATTATAAATACACATAGAATGACTTATGCCAGATAATGCAAATAATAAACCCTGGTGACATTGAGGAATGACAAAACATAAAAAATGCATAGGAACTCAGATCATGTCAGTAATTATTTTTTCTTAGCTTGGTGTTTAGTACATAGGTGGTTGTCATATTGTCAGCTGCACTATTAGACACCAATTTCTTAATTCAAAAATGTTAATGGTGTAAGTATAATTATGGTTTTGTTTCTTTTGGTATAACCCTCTTTGCTTTTTCATTGAAAAAAAATTCATACAATATATGTTCTGATTGTATTTTCCCCTCCTTCATCTCTTCCTAAATCCTTCCTACCCACCTCCCCAGCTCCACTTCCTCTCTTGTTCTCTCTTTAAAAAGGCATGAAAACAAAACTAATAAACTTAAGAAATTGCCACACACAGTCACAAATATCAAACTTCTTTAAAAACAAAATTGGAATCCATACTATACACAAAAAGTCAAATAAGAAAAAAAGTCACCAAAGCAATGAGAGAAAAATCCCACGAAAACACCATTGTGGTGGTTTGAATGGAAATGGACTCCACAGGCTCATAAGGAGTGGCCTTATTGGAGGTGTGGACTTATTAGAATAGTGTCAGGGCAGCCTTGCTTATACAGTGAAGGCCTAAATCAGCAATAGGCCTAAGTCGGCCATACATGCTTACTATCACAAAGTTTTGGCCTCTGTGGAAAAATACTGAAACAGATATCTTTAAGATCTTGTAAACAGGTAACTTTGGTAGAAATCTACCAGCTTGGATAAGAACTATTAGTCATAGACCTTGTGGATAGGTAGCCTTGGTGGATAGTACCAGCTTAGATAAGAAACAAATGAATCATAAACAGAGTCATAGTGACCTGTTCCCTGAACCTTCATCCTTCTGGAAGATATCTGTACTCTTTCTGAGAACACCTACACTCCTGCATCATCCTCTTCCCCACATCCTGCCTCTACGTGTTTATAACCCCTGTGTGAAAAAACTTAAAATCAGCGGTTTGATCAGACTATCAACAAGCCGCTCGTTTCTTGTGTCCCTTGTCCTCCAGTTCTCTCTTCCAGGTCTTCTGATCCCCGTTCAATGCCCCGTGGGACTGGGGCAGAATAGGTATGATCTTCCTGAAGGAACTATGTCTCTAGGGGGATGACTTTGAAATTTCAGAAGCTCAAGCCAGGCTCGTTGTCTCTCTCTTGCCGATGCCTGCTGTTTCCGATGTAGAATTCTCAGCTAGCTTTTCAGCACCCAGTCTGCCTGTGTGCCACCATGCTTCTTGCCATGATGATAACGGACTATACCTCTGAATCTGTGAACCTTTCCAAATTACATGTTTTCTTTTACAAGAGTTTCTGTGGTCATCTTGTGTCTTTACAGTAACAGAAAGCCCAAGACAACCATTACATTTCTTTTGTGTTGACTATGTACTGTTTGACATGGGGTGTGCCCTGTAGTCAGTGAGACCCCATTGGAAAAAAATTAATTTATCCTCTACAAGTAGTGTTAATGGCAGAAAGCTTCTTGGTTATGAGTTGGAGCCTTTAGTCACTCCCCTTCTAAGAGCTTGGGTCCTATCTGGCTTGAACTAATTTAGGTCTTGTGTACACTTTGAATTTATATGTGATCAGTCCTATTTTTTATGGAATCTCTTTATTAGCTTCCATCTAGATCAGAAAGAAGATTCTGTGATGATGGGTCAGAAAGGCATTGCTCTGTAGACAGCAAAATGGCATTTTATTCTTCAGTATAATTAGTAGAACAATAGTATTTGGTCTTTTCCTAGGCCTTTGGCCTACCCAGGCTCAGGATTTTAGCCACACAAGTAGTATTAGACATGGCTTCCATCTCATGGACTGGTCCTTACATCTAACACAGACTGCTTGGTTCCTCTCTCAACATTTTTGTCATTATTGCACCAGCGTGTCTTACAGGAAGATCACCCTTGTGGACTGAAGGATTTGAGCTCGGTTGATGATTACCTTTCTCCTCCGGTTGTATGCAGAATACTTTCCAGTAACATGAACACTAGTGAATGAAGGTTAAGGCTCTGAGTTGGCATCAGTTAAACTTCTCCATCTTCAGTGTGATTTGTAAATGTTATCATCGGTAATGGGACCTTACAATCAGTCTGTGGATCACTACCAGTAGCCTGGACAATAGCCTGAGTCATTTGCATGTTTTAATGGAGTCCTTTTAGCAAACAGTTCACCAGATATAGCAATATCTGAAAATGGAGGTTTTACTTCGTGGAAAAGATGTCTACTTGGGGCATTGTTTGTCTCTCCTATTACTTGGTGACTCTACCTATATTTCCCTCATATATGTATATGTTTTAAGAAGTTCCTAAATGGCCCCCAGTGTTAGTATTAGTTGTGTCTCCCTGTATCTCCTGACTTACCACTCCCTTGCATCCCACTCCCCATTTAATCTTGCAATTTCAGTATACCCCTTTTCTCTCCTCAACATCTGTATGTTATAGCTTCTCTTCCTTGGAAGAGACTCCCTTATCTCCAGCTCCTTACATGATCTATCTGTTTTGGTTATACCGGATTTTTAGCACGCCCATGAAATGCTTGAAAGCTAACACTCATATATAAGAAAAACCATACCATATCTGTTCTTTTGGACATGGATCACCTCAGTCAGGATGATCTTTTTTCTAGTTCTGTTCATTTACCTGTGAACTTCACAATGTCATTTCCAAAATTATGAATACTATTTCAGTGTGAAAATATACCACATTTCACTATCCACCTGTCAGTTGATTGACACTTGGGTTGTTTCCAATGTTTGGCTATTAGGAAAAGAGCAACAATGGTCATGGTTGAGCAACTGTCTCTGTAGTAGGATATCGTGCTCTTTGAGTATGTGCCCAAGAGTGCTATAACTGCATCATGAGGTACATCTATTCCCAGCTTCCTGGTGAACTACAGAATAATAAGTGGGGCATATTATACAAAAGTGAAAGAAACACATGGCAATAAAAACTGTTGAGTACTTCTGTTGATACTTTTTCAATACTGAATATCTAGTTATTTATATGGCCCTTCCAAATAGCATTCCATTTGAACTCAATGACTAGGAATGAATTTTGACAAGTATTTATAAAGATAAAATTCATTGATTATCACTAATAATTACCTCCCAATCAATTGAAATTATGTTTGTGTAACTGATAAAATTGGCAAAGGTCCTTATCTGACCCACCCTAGGGCAAAGGAAGAAGAATTAACACTAGATTACAGAAGTTCATTTACAGGTAATAAATTAAATATACTTTTAAACATTCGGTATTTTCCTCTACACAGGCACATATTTTTTTTTAAATTCACAAGATTGTTTTAAATTTTTTTTAATTTTATGAATTCCCTGACCCTTCTTTCTCACCAAATTTTTCTTCCTTTTCCCATTAAGTCTGAAACACAATAGTTTTGCATATTTGGCTTTTCTTTAGAACATGGTTGACCTATCAGGAGCTACACCTTTAGAGAAAAGTGGTAAATATCCTTACCTGACTAGCCTGGGGCCATTATGAATGTAGCAGAAATGGACAGGAGCATCTTTTGACAGGGACCAGCTCCAACCATAGTGTTGAGGTCAACAGATGGAGAAGGAACATCAGAGCTAATGAAGACATTGGCCACCTGTTAACTTTCAAACAAGTGACCCCATACAGTTGTTGGGGTTTTGTTTGTTTGTTTCTTTGTTTGTTTGTTTGCATTTATGCTAACACACACAATAATAGTTTCCATTAAGCCTCTTTCTCAGAGACTTTGTTTTGGTGTTTTCCTCTCTCTGTGTGTGCTTTTTCCTCAAATGCCTGCCTCAGGCAATACATGTATGCAAACCTGCATCTCTACTACTTTTGCTGCGTTCACGTCTCAGCATTGATTTTCTCTTTCCTCCTCTTTAATTCCCCCCCTCTATTGGTTCAATTCCTAATTCATGACAGTAGCGCAACCCCCATCTGTATATCACACATAGATACAAGTTAAAAATGAAAAATCTGCTTATGAGAGACTATGAGACTTTGAATGATCATGTGTTACCTCATTTAATATAACAATATCCAGATATATCCATTCTTTGCAAATTTCAGGCTCTTCTTATTTTCTTTATTGTTCAATAAGATTGCACTGTGTATGTGTATATGATGTTCATCTGCTGGTAGACATGTAACCTAGTATTGTTCCCTTGCTATTGTAGAGTATCAAAACATGGATATATTAATGTCTCTGTGGTAGGATAGAGAGTCCTTTAGGTATGACTTGGAGTAGTACAGCTTGGCATATAATAGTTCTTTTGTCTCTTCTATCTTGATTCATGACAATGGTAAAATATGACAAAATAATGATGACTTTTTAATAACTTATTCTTGTTCATACATAGTGTACTATCATGTGAAACAAGTGTACTGGTATTTAAAGTTCTCCAAATAAATTTCAAATAAAAAATGTTTCAATGAACATCATGTTTTTCATTTTTCTTCTTTATAGTATCATAAACATTTAAGATTTTATACTTTCAGAATTTAAAGTATCAGAGCTGCCTAGACCCATCATGCCCTGAATCTTTTAACTTAGAAAAAGTCAGTGCTACAAGACTAAATTATGCTGTCATATCTGTCACATGGTTTGTTAATCAAATGAATAGCTGGAAAAAACTTCTCATTTTACACTCATACCTTATTAAACTTTCCATCTTAATATTTAGGAAGGAATTATAAATACATTTTCATTGTGAACCATATAAGGGAATAACTTCTGTAAGCATCAAAATAAATCATGCTTTAAAATAAAATATAAATGTATCACTGATTTAGCAGTCGTTCTATTTATTCTTGGAAGAGAAGAGAGAATTATCTTATAATAGCTCAAACGTGTTTACTAAGATATTATAGCAGACACTACCTGTATGTTTCATAAAATAGAAGTTTGCCCCCAGTATTTTAACTGAAATCTTCAGCCAGAACAAAAAGATCCATATGTTAATTATTATAATCAAACTTATTTAACTCAGTACATTTTAGAAGATTGTTTGTTTTCTTTAATAAGATTGGCCCCTTAAAATAAAGAACCATAATAAGACATTAGCTAACTGAGTTTTGCAAGGAAACAATTTCAATTATGTGTTCAGTGTTTAAGGAATTTAAACTACTATTGAGAAAAAACTTAAACCAAAATTTCATAATAACATATCTGTATTTCTCTCTGTACTTAGGCATTCTGGAAAGCATTTACACAAAGGACATAATAAAAGTATGCTTCATTCTGGCTTTGGGAGTTGTTATGTGATGTATCAGAGTCATTAAGAACTCAAGTTGAAGAGTCTTAACAAATGCCAAATACTTCTGATACATACAGTCGGAGGCTATAAACAGATTATCTTAATTGCATGTTTATAAAAAGTCTTTTATCAGAATGAGATATTGCTATACCATAAAAGCAATCAGAGCTGTGAACTAAAACTGTACCTGTACTCAAGTCAATAATAAAAAAAAAACAATCTCCAAGGTATTTTTAGAAATATATGATAATTACAATTCAGGTGTGAATAATATTTCTCTGAATAAAAACCTAAAAATGGAACTGGGTTGTATTGTAACTGCTTTGATGTCAGATGCTAATAAAAATATATTGCTAGAAAAGTCAACATAAGTGGTCAAGAGATGTAGCCTAATATCTTAGGTTACAGCCTAGAATATGTCATATTGTATATAGAAGAAATCTGGCTAGTTCGACTATCATTTCTAGTGTTTGTCAGTTACTTATTGATATACCTGATCAACATTACATGATTGTTAAACGTAGGAAGGATTGCTTCTTACATTCTATCTGCTAACTAGTTTCCTTTCAGATATATATGTAGCATTCTTTTTCACAAAACCAGTTAATATTTCTTTAGTATAGATACTACACTGACACATAAGGTTGTTATATTTCTTGTATGTCAATAGCAAAAACTCATTAGATGTAACTGTCTTAGTAGATATAAATATGATTTAATAATTTTATAGGCTAATGCTTTATTATCAAGTGATTGTTTTAAGTGACTAACTCTTCTTCTAGAGAAAAAGAAATCATTGCACAAGGATTCTCCCATGAATTCATTGTGAGAAAAGAGTTCACAATTCAGGTCATTTACCAAGGAAACAGAAAAAATAAAAAATATGCCTAGTTAAAGTTACACATGGACTTTAGGTTGGTTTTTTTTTTTTTTGTATCTACTAGAACTTAGAATATGTGAATTGAAAATATAAAATATAACGTTAAAATGAACAATTTATCTATAAAAATTTACCTTACTTTTGAAGACTTTAGCACATTATTCTTATATTTTTCCCAAATATCCTAATATCCTTAATAGAATTTATCAATCAAGACATAGCTTGGAATGATTATTTTGATGTAATAAATAGTCATAATTCAAGACTTATATTGAAGAAAAATAAGAAATCCAACCGTATAACACAGTGGATATAAAATATCTATAGGGATTATGTTTACATTCTACTAGGGCATAAGAATGTTAAAACAAATATTGTTAAAGACACAAAAAAATGTTTAAACACATTTAGGATGAAAATAGTTATCCCTACTTTTTGCCATTAAAATTCAACCAGGATATGTTGAACGCTATGTATTGCATTGATGTGTAAATTATGCAGAACACACTACATAATGCTTTCATGCTACTCACATAATGTATAATACAGTAATAGCCATTATTTTCATGAGACATCGGCACTGAAATGGTCCTCCCCTCTTTTCTATGTGAACAATTTAGAGCACTCTATCTCATTATGTAATAGGAGTTCTACTGTTCTGAGCATTTTACAGAGGCAATGGTGAGGAACAGTACATCTCAAATTAAGCTAATGTAGAAGAGAGCTAGCTATTTGGGAGTGAAAAAAATCAATCATGTGACTTCTCAAACAAGAAAACAACAAAGCAATTGTCAAATTATGAGAATCTCAAATTAGTTCCTTCTATATTGGTTTTTCTTCTTGACATCTGATTTTAGGCTGGATAGTACTTTGCTTTGGAGTTTTATACAATGCAGCCTAGGAGGCTGAGCAGCATCCTGAATGCATATACTAGATGCCAGTGATACTGCCTAGTTTCATGGCCCTAACCTGGCTCCAGAAATTGCAAAATGTGCCCTAGGAAACAAAATTGTTTCTGCTGAGAATTAACACTTAGTGTAAAGACACCTAAATCATAATGATATTTGTGGTGGTTTGATTAAAAATGGCCCGCACAGGCTTATATATTCAACCGTTAGGGAGTGTTACTATTTGAAAGAATTAGGAGGTGTGGCCTTGTTGGATGAAGTATGTTACTGGGTTTCAAAAGAACAAGCCAGGCCCAGTGGCTCATTCTTTCTATTACTTGTGGTTTCAGATGTAGCACTTCCAGCTACTTCTCCAGTACTACGCCTGCTTGTGTGCTGCCATGCTCCCTGCTGTGATGACAATGGACTAAACCTCTGAAACTGTAAGCCAGCCCTAATTTAATGTTTTATTTTAAAAGAAAACATTGCTGTGGTCCTATTATTTCTTTACAACAATAGACCACTGACTAAGACACTGCTCATATTGAAAAAAATTTGAATAGTTTTGTCATAATTGTTAACATCAGTATCTAATCGCATCATGAAGACATCCATGGAATACTCATGGGATATATAGAATAGGTAGGAAGAATGGAATTAGTTACAGACTACAACAGAATATGTTGGACTTCTGAGGGTTCTACCAATTGAAATTCTGATCTGTGTACTTGATTTAGCAGAATTATCCTTCATTCTTCTTTCTTCATAAAATTTATCTTGACTAAATGTTGGTAGGGTTCCTCAACAATAAAGCCTATGAATCCCAACAATAATCAGCAATGCAAGGTACACCCAAGGCTGCAAAAATGATAACTATATCTGAGGAAATCAATATTCATCAGAGGATTTAAGAGATGCTCAATAAGAAGGAAGTCATGCCTGGTAATATGAACTTAGCCTGTTATCAGTGGCTGGTGAGGTCATGGTCCCTAGAGGTGAACCTGTTATTGCCAATTTCCTTAACCACTATAATTCCCAACTGCATTCTGCATATCTGTCTTTATGTCCACAGATATGTGTAACTCTTACATCTCATTCAAGAAACTTCTCCCTCTTTTTTGCAGCATTTGAGATCATTATAGAAATTGACACCTGATCAAAATGGAGAGAACAGCTGACTGAAATTTCCCTTGCTGCATGTGATACATCTACCATATTATCTCTATGACTAAATGTCAAGGAATATTGTGAAAAAGGGGAAGAAAGATTATAAAAGCCAGAGGACCAGGATGTCACTTGTGAAATAACCTTGTCCAGATATGACAGGAAAGGAGAATATTATCTTGGCTAAATAAAACCTGCACAATGACAATACCTGTTGACATCCCAATATGAATATGAAAAAGTTCTCAAATAACCCTCAATGAAAAGATATAGGCAAAATAATGGCTGCTGAGAGAGATGGAGAGATAGAGGGTGAAAGAGAGAGAGGAAGGGAGAGAGAGAGAGAGAGAGAGAGAAAGAGAGAGAGAGAGAGAGAGAGAGAGAGAGAGAGAGAGAGAGAGAGA
>NW_021605377.1:13056663-13067743 GCF_004785775.1 Grammomys surdaster | reverse complement strand
AGAGAGAGAGAGAGAGAGAGAGAGAGAGAGAGAGAGAGAGAGAGAGATGGGTTTTGGTGAACTGTGATCTCTGTTAGAGAAAACCACAGTACAGTATCTCAGTGACAGGCTTATTTTGAACAAGAGGGTGTGGCTTCTAAATATAGATAAACAAGGAAGCAGATAGAATTTATGGCATGCCTCTGTATCAAGGAGACAGGTTTGGTAGGTACAGACTACTATTGTGGATATTTTCTGCTCACATTGTCAACACTCTAATTTGAACACTCAGGAAAGGCTGTGACATTTTCCTAAGCCTCCTGGGAAGCTTTTGACCATTTTCCATGTGTGTGAGACTTTGGAGTTCTGGACATGGCTCTTCCCATATCTACAACATAGTAAAGATTTCACTCACTTAGAGTTGACTCCAGTCCTCACAGAGGGCAAATAATATGAAGATAGAACTCATGTATGAAATCGTCCCTCAAACAATGCAAATAAAGGCAGGAAGGCACAAGAAGAATTTAACAAAAACAAAATGTTTGGGGAAAAAAAATCACCACACAAAGGAGACAAAGTTTAACTGGAAGTTAGCTGAAGTTCTTTCCAGAAACAGTTGCCTGAGGTTACTTCTGCAACAATTTAAGGGATATGTGGGAGAAGAAACCTCTTTGGAATCACACGGTCTGATCCATCTGCTTAGAGGCAGACAGGGAAATTACTCAAAGTGAGTTTTTAGAATCTTTGGAGTAAATGGCAATAAAAGTTTACTGTGATAAGAGAATCAGCTAACATGAAAGACAATTGTAATTCATTAGCATAGAAAACCCGTGTTTAAAAGCTACTTAAAGTAGAATAAAAAAATGGCAAATTCTAGATGAGTTTGTTACTTGGGATGAAAGAGACACAGTAGTTAAAGTAGTTGAAAATGAAGATAATCTCATTTTCAGTAGATTGAATGAAGGTAAAATAAAGCTGTTATCACAGTTTTAAGTCTCAAGTGAAAAATCTGAATTTCTATAAGTGATTATAGAAGGTAATTGATTTTGAATTATTTATTAAAATCTTTTTAATTTTGAGCAAGCAGGTGAAGATCCTGTGTTGCTTTTAGGACAAGTAAAGATGCTTTTACCCTGAATGTAATTTAACATTGATCATGTAAGATTATTTGTAGGACAATTTTGTAGGTTGCTGTGTTTCACAGCCTGAAGCTGACAGCATTTCTTGACAAAGGGGAGAGAAAGCTAGTAAATCGTTGATCCATCTGAAATGTTTCAGTTTTCAACTATATAGTACCAGTTTATTGTTCTATTTAGATGATTAAATATGTATGTACAAAGAGTCAAATCTGAATTAATGAGTAATAGTAATTTTTAAATTTCAGGCACTAAAATTGTAACTACAGCACATACAATGTTATAAGCAATCTTGCAGAATTACCAAAAGCTGCCTTGGAAGACCAGTGGGGAAAATGTTATTGTAATTTTTGCATGGGGACCCTGTTAGGCTCAGTTATGTTAATTCTTGTAATTAGTAATTAGGGACAGAGACGATAATGCCAGATAAGTACACAGAGTGTTTTGAGGATTTAAATCAATAGAAAAAAGACATATTCATGCTAGCTATCATAATCATTCTTTGCTCTTAGCAAGCTGTTTAATAAATAAAAATAGTTTAGAAAAATTCCAGCATTCCTTAAATCTGTCATGTTTAACCCTCGTTCTGTTTCTGTGCCTCTCAGTGTGCTTGATTCCTGTATGACATATCTGCTGTGATCACGCTTCCTGTCTCCTTCCATACTTGTAGACTGATGACCTTTACAAATATTGTTTTGAGAAACATTGACAGATGTATTTCCATGACTTTCTATAGCTTTCAATCATCACATATCCTTTTTTGTGTAATTGCATTGCCTAATGTACTATGTATGGTCACTTTCAGTTTATATTTTTACCCACCCAATGGTATTGTAATTTGTTTGAGAAAACATTTTATAACACACACACACACACACACACACACACACACACACACATATTCACAAGTTATTCAGTAACACATTATTGGGCTAATATAATAGCCACTTAACTGACTCTTATTATGTTACTATTTTATCGACAGTTTTAATGCACTTACATATATATAACCTCACACTTAATAGTATACACCAAACCTGTACTCTGGAGCCTGTTACATGTTAGTTGTTTGTATTAGGGTTCTCTAAAGGAGTAAAACTAATAAAATGAATAAGCTTCCAAGGTGTGGTCTAAGTAGTGTAGCAACAACTGTCTCACAATAGAAAGGCCAAGAATCCTGTAATTTTTCAGCCCCAGGGCTGGACATCTGTTTATAGAATTCAAATCTGGTGTAGGATTCCTGGAGAGATGTTGGTCTTCAGCCTACACTAGAGTCCTGAAAACACTGGCTTTAAAACCAGTCACAGCAACAGGATTAAATGAATCTACCAGTGAGTGTGAGGGAAAGCAGCCATGAAGAGAAGTTTTTGTTTCTCCATGAGTGGCCACATTTAGGGTGGGGCTTCCTGCTTCCACTATTCTGCGCAAGAAATCCGCTCACAAATGCAAATGGAACAAATACTAGTTGAGCTATCATGGGTACTAAATCACACATATGGCTCGAAGTCAAATTGTGAGTCCAAGCTGACAGGCTATGTTCAGCTCAAGATGGCTTCCTACTGCTCTCTGTAGATAGCTCGTGGTTCTGTAGTTTGCTTGAGACAACTCTCTTGAGACAGCCCTCTCTGCTTGAGACCGTTTGCTCTTGCTACAAAAACTTTCTAAAAGCTCAGAAAACTGCAATTAAAAAAAAATCTTGGATTTTCTGACTAATTCAGAAATCCTGTTAGAAAAATTCTAAAAGCAATTCTTGGGTTTTCCAATCAAAATAAAAAAAGCCAGAGACTACCCCACCTGGGGATCCATCCCACATACAGACACCAAACCCAGATATTATTGCTGATGCCAAGAAATGCTTGCTGGCAGAAGCCTGATATAGCTGTCTCCTGAGAGGCTCTAATATAGCCTGACCAATATAGATGAGGACGCTTGTAGCAAACTATAAGACTGATCATGGGACCCTATGGGTTTTGCAACCCCATAGGAAGAACAATATCAACCAAGCAGAACACCAGTGCTTGAGCTCCAGGGAATAAATCACCAACCAGAGTACACATGGAGAAACCCATGGCTCCAGTTCAATATGTTGCAGAGGATGGCCTTGTTGGGCATCAATGGGAGGAGTGCTCCTTGTTCCTGTGGAGGCTCAATACCCCAGTGTAGGGAAATGCCAGGGCTGGGAGGAGGGAGTGGGTGAGTGGGCGGGGGAACACTTTCATAGAAGCAGGGGGAGGGGAATGGATAGGAGGTTTCAGGGGGGAACCAGGAAAGGGGATAACATTTGAAATGTAAATAAAAAGTATGAAAAAAATTGCTATGGATCTCTGCTAGCTCTTCTTATGCAGTCTTTTATTTACATATCAATACAGTCATTACCCCAGGTTCCTTATTGATTATCCCATGAGTCAGAGTCCTATGACCCCAACCCTTTGATTCTTAGAAAGAGATAGCAAGCAAAAGCACAGACAATAAGATAGTTGCGTGGGACCCTGCTCTGAAATTACAATTTCTACCATGTCTTGCTCTGGACCTAAACTCTCTCTGTCCCAGGCATACCTTGAAATCAGGAATCTGTCTTGTTTTGTAGAAAACAAAAACAAAAACAAAAAAATGAAACAACAACAACATCACAACAAAACCCCCCAAACTTAGCTGGGTCAGATCTTACCCTGTGATGACCACTCTGTGAATCTCTTTGTTTCCTTCTTAGCATCTTTCTGACAAACTTGCTCATAATGAAGCTGCCTTTATTCTTTTAGGTCTGTGAAGGTCTTTATACAACTCATATTGGACCCTTATAATTTGCATTGTTGAGAAATTATGTATTTTCAAACTCATGATTTCAGTATTCTTTCCCACAGCCTTAAGCACTGTCCTGAAGGTCACAGAATTCTACTATTTTGCTGAGACATAGACTCACTCACACTTCCTGGATTCTTGGGTTCTTGATGTCTCTGGTTATCATGAAGTTATTAACCTTGGCAGAGAGAATATTCTTCAAAGGAGAAACATGAAAATATATACAGAATTATAAAAACAAACATGCCCGCAGCAAACATTAACATTCATGGAGCCATATGCACTGCTGGCTCTGTTCCAGGGTGCAAACATGCCATTCCATCCCATACATGGCCTTCCCAGACTCAGCAGTCTCATCACTGGAAAATAAATCCCAAACTTCAAATTTTCCACAAATCTCTACTTTTTTTTGGAGGGGTGGGAAATCACTGCTATAATACACACTTATAGGAGAAAATGAAAGAGAAATTTAAAATTGTGAGGCAAATCCTTAGAACTGAGGTGGTGTCAGAGTGCTTCATCTAGAGAGAACACAGAGAAGACAAACATGAAATTATAAAGGGACCCAACAGAATTAAGCATTTTGTCTATTTTTTAACCTTTGTACGATTTTACTTTATTTTTCTCCATTTACTTATTTATTTACTTTACACCCCAATCACCTGTCCCCTTCTGACTGCCACACCCCTCATACAGCCCCTCCCCATGTCCCTCTCCCCTTCTCCTCCTAGAAGCAGGAGGCGCCCCCTGGGTACCAACCCACATAGATTTGATGTTCCATAGTTAGCAATTTAATGTTGCTAAATTGGTTGGGAGGGAGTTGGGAAGCCATATCTGGAGGTAGCTGTGAGGTAATTAATATCAATGGTTCAAGATCTCATCAGTCATTTGGTATTAGAATGTCGCCTTCTTTTTTTTTCTTTTTGGTTTAAGCTGGAAAATAGGATGGAATAGGCTAAATTTGGATGTAATCAAGGAGGTGTATATTCCCTTGTTTTATCATTAATTTGCAGTCTAAAGAAACATGAAGATGAGCAGTGAGACCTGGATTTTCTTCATGTGCAAGGATGTTGCAATACCTGTGATGGAGTAAGTGGAGGAGGTCATTGAACAGTGTCAAAGGGAGAAGAATTAGAAAGATACTTGCTTGTGGTGAGCTATTTAGTTTTAATTACTTCAGAAAACAGATAATCAGTGTCTAAAAGATAGCATGCATCAGTTTCTTCTAATGAAAATAAAATACCATAACACCCGTAAATTAATGTAAAATTATGCTTATCCTGGTTTAGCTTCAAATGAATGGGACTCAAACTATGATTTTTTTAAATTAGGCATTATGAAAGTACTGGGGGATTACCCCTAATCTAATTCTCTAATGCTAGCAAAGCTTCTTCTCCAAATGTCATAGCATACAAATAAAAGTAGTGCCAGACCAACCCCCAACAAACACTTGGGAGAAGTGACTGAATGTACCATGAAGGCAGAGGTAATAAAATGTCATTATGTATGCCAGCAAATAAGGAGCAAAAATAAGGAAGGGACTTTGAGAATGATACAGGAGTCATGGGACAAAATAGCAAAAAAAAAAAAATCGAGTTACAATTGAAAGTAAGGAAAGTTCTAAATGTGCACTTATACAAATACATCACCCATTACGTAAATAAAGGAGAATGCACCACAAAGGAAACATCCCACATGATATATGTGTGAATTTTTCTTCATGAATATAGAACCCAGAGATACACACATGTATACACATACTCAAAATGGTTAGGAGACATCAATATAAAATTCAAAAGCTAGATGAGGGAAAATAAGGTATAAGTATTAATTCTTCTGGCCTAGAAACAACGAGACACACTCAATCAGTTCATATTTCAAATTTTGAAATCACTGCTATGTGAAACAAGTCATACTTAGGCACTACCTGTCTTTAATTTAATGTGAGTATGTATGTATTATATTGCTTGTGGTAAAATATTAACTGCAAAGCAGTTTAAAGCATTAATAAACAAAACGACAACAAAAAACCATTACCACAATGTAGAGTAGTTCCACAGAGTCAGCTGGTAGAGATCAAATCCCCACATTTTTTTTCTGCAACTTTGATCATAAAACAAATATATTTTTCTTACTTAAAGCGTTGTTTCATATTTCACTCTTTTCCTGAAACCAAATACAAAATTGTATTTGATGATTTTTATCCCATGAATAATTATGGCCCTCTGTCTCAACAAACTGCTGCTCATTGACATAAATTACTTAAAATTATTCTTGATTTTATAGTTTTAATCCATCCAAACTTCAAAATCTTCCATCAACGACTCACCTTATATTTGCATAGAATTATAGTGTTACCTCGCAACTTGAATACATGCCATATGACCTAAGAGGGAACGGGGAACACACTGATACAGTCAGGTCTTTGAAACGAGCAAGTGCTCACAAGTTCTGATACTTAGAAACTCTAGGGCAAACCTAACCTGAGGCCAAGTGATGCTGACTTAACGACAGTTATTTTCCATGCTATGATTTTTTTACTTAAGGACTTCTTAAGCAAATCATCACATAAACAGATAAGAGTGTTTGGTGATACCTATACAAACAAACCAGTAAGATAAACATTTAAAGAAGCTAAGTTTTCTATAAAAACTGGTTGATAACCTTTATATAATGACGTCGTCATATGTTTGTCCCAGTGAGTTTCATGACTGCTGTATTAATTTTTAGTGGTTCTATAATAAATTACTTCAAATAGTGATTTATGACAATACATGTTTGTAATCTTGTTGTTCCCATGGATCAGGATTTGGGGCCAGCTGAAGTGTGAGATCATTCTGGCTGGCACAGGCTTTGGTGAAGTTGTCAGCAGGAGATGGAACATAAGACTCATCTTCTCAGTGATACAGATGCTGACAGAATGCACTTCATCCTATCATAGGATTACTACTCATAGTTCCTGGAGCCTGGCCTCAGAAGCATAGATAGCTGTTTTTCTGGAGAGCTACAGGAGATCATCTGATGATTTTGTCTCACCCTTCAGAGGATGCAGGGATGATAATTTTTAAAGAGGATTACCTGCTAATGTCAGAGGGGCCCAAGTTGATCTTCTTTTGGATTAGAAATCTTAGCTATATCTGCATAATCCCTTTACTTCTGCTTTATTCTATCAGTTAAAACTCAAGATAAAGTTTCTGTCTGCATTTAATGAGAAGAGATTATATAAAATGATGAATGTCAGGGGCAGGAGTCATGAGGCCCATCTTGGAATTCTGCCTAATGCAATTCTCACGCACAACCACTCCATTCTCTCAGCTTGTCCACTATTGTGTGGCAATATAGAAAAAATAGCAATCAACTGAAAC
The DNA here is from genome assembly GCF_004785775.1 of Grammomys surdaster. Lineage (NCBI taxonomy): Eukaryota > Metazoa > Chordata > Mammalia > Rodentia > Muridae > Grammomys > Grammomys surdaster. The sequence goes on along the minus strand of NW_021605377.1, from coordinate 13,060,464 downwards.
CAAGTTAGTTTTAAAACGTAAGCTGCTATTAGCATATAATACTTAGCTTGAATTATTTATTCCTATAGTAGAATTCATTGTATCAAACTGCCTAACTGACTGACTTGTATGTATATTTTATATTAATTAATGTTCCTGGTTCACATTGCACTAAGTGTTACTTAACACATACTCAAAAATAAGCTTGAAATATTAAGAGGAATTTTGCCTCATTTGACAGTAAAATGGTTTTGCACTTATATGGGTAAGCTGTAGCTTAGATTTTTTTTTAAATCACATATTTTGTTCCTAGCTAAATACAGATAGGATCTCAAACTTAAATAATTAAACTCTTAAACTTGACTGCATTCACAGGATTTTATGAAAGTTGCTTTATATTTAAAGGATATCTAAACAAGTCTCCCATTCAAGATACATAGACGAGATACAGAAGTTGTATCCAAAATATCTGTCCCTGGAAACAATAGGAACATTTTATAGTTCTTCACAAATCCTTAGATTTAGAAGATTTTCTTTCATAGATCCTTGCTTTACACTTGAGTGTACTGAGAATGTGAACTAACTGCATTTTGTTTTCATGCATAGATACACATGTTCTTGCAGCTTTGAGAATTGCTCTGAAAACTCCTGGAAATCAAGGGACCCCACAATAGAAAGTATCTAAAATATTAAGGTCAAGAGTAAGGCATCAGGGATATGGATACAAAAATAGTCACACTGATGAACTTCCATTTCTGTATCTTGTTTTGTAAAAATGAACACTTTGCACTATTTCAACTTTCATGGTGAAAGATAAAACCAACAAAAATTCATGAAACATGCTGTTATTCAGATCTCCTTCTCTTGTAAAGTATTCTTGACCAACCTCTGATTTGTACTATGAGTTGCTTCTATGAAACAAGTCATTATTAACAAAATGAAGCTATACATTTTACTCCAATTTTATCTCAATTACTACCAATTGTTCTTAATGCCTTTCTTTGTCTATTCAACTATTTTCTTAAGATTACTATGTGTTAGGAAAAAATGTACTCTGAAAATGTCTTTCCTTCCCACTTTTCAGGATTGTTCAACCAAGACCATCTGTTCAATGCCATTAAAGTTTTTATTTATTTTTCTATTACAGGACATATGGTAAAATTTATTTGGGTGAATTTTATTAATAAGTACAATAGATCATGGTTCATAGAATGTTGACAAAATGCTTAAACGTAACAGATTAGTATTGAAAACTGCCTTAGTATCTGTCTTGGGACATTGAAATGAACATGAACTGGAATTCTAATAAACTGAAAATTCCAATGTCTCTTATAAAAGTTATAAAACACCATAGTTTTCTTTGTACTTACTTTATTTTACTTATTCCTGATTGTTATACTGTGAAAATACTTCACAACACATAGCTGTGTAATGGATTGAAAAATGTACCCCCTAAAGTCAGAACATAACTGAATTGATAACTAACTAAATTTAATTAAAGTGTTAAGTGCTGACATGTATATTTTTTTGGAATATGACACTTTTACAAAGGTTATCAAGTTCAAATTAAGACCCAATCCAATATGATTTATGTTTTTAAAAGGGAGATTCTTTTTAACAGAGACATTCAAGGGGGAAAACAAAACCAAACCAAACTACCACCACCACCACCACCACCACCACCACCACCACCACCACCACCACCATCACCACCACCTCCATCACCACCACCAAAAACAACAACAACAACAAACAAAGCAAAACAAAACCTTAGATGATGGAAAGGGATTTAAGGGGAAGATAATCATATGCAATCCATGGAGAAAATTCTAGAATCTGAAGCAGCTCTGTGCTGTAAATCCGATACAGACTCAACCAGGGTTGCATAAGCCTGTCTGGAAAATGTGCTGTTACTAAGTAGCACATTGCAGAGCTGAAAGTGGAAAAGTGCATTAATACTTTACAGTCTGTGAGTATTGATTCACCAACACTTGGATCCCACAGGTTTTGGAAACTCTGAAATGTTCTTTAACATTTCTTCACCCTTCTAGCTCTACACTCTGTTACTGTGACTCTAGCTATCATGTGTCCAGATGATGCAGAAGGAACTTAGAATCTTTTGATTCCGGGCTTTTCCACTTTCAGCACTGCAATGTGCTACTTAGTAACAGCACATTTTTCAGACAGGCTTATGCAATCCTGGTTGAGTCTGTATCGGATTTACAGCACAGAGCTGCTTCAGATTCTTGGAGCTCCCACTTCAGCCTCCTGAGTACAAGGATTAGAGATGTTACACAATGTCTGGTACATCTCTCAATTTCTTGAATATTTCACCGGTTAGCTATATCCTGTATAAGCTTCCATCACGAAGTTGGAAAGAAGGAAGAAATGAGAGTTCTCAGGCAAGCTATACAAGCTGGGGACAAGCAAACAGGCTCTAGTACACTAACTGGGTGCATTGTTGAGTGGACATTTTCAGCTTATGGTCAGTTACTATTAACAATGTCCTTTCAAGTTGAAGAGCAGCTATCTTAAAGTTATTGGTAAGTTGTCCTGGTTGTGAAGAATTAACAATTGCTTCAGGAGGTTGAAGTCAAGTAACTGGGTCCATATTATTAAAGAGACACAGTTCTTTATAATTACTATTGTTAGTTGACCATAACATACATTTAAACAGCAGCTTTGATTTCATAATGCAGAAATAGTACACAGTCTAGGAGGTGAAACCTCAGATTTGGTGGGAGCATATTTGGGTTCAAATTCTGATTGGATTATTTTCTAGCTGAATGTTTTTAACTCAGTTCATTTGTTTGTATTTTTAGTTCCAAACTTGTTAAATATCTGTGAAAGTTAATATAGGTTGCCTATTGTAAAAAGAAGAAAAATGATATTCAAATTACCAAAATATTGAAAATGTTTAGAATTTTCATTGTATCACAATATTTAAGAATATATAAAATTAATGATACCTGTATAATACAATGAAGTTAAAACAGTAAAAATTAATAACTTGGTCTTTCAGTTTTATATAGTATAATAAAATTGATAGCTATTAACTTTTTACCTCAATTCACTGAAGAAAAATCTGGCACACTTTTTTTTTCCCAAATTAATTTATTAAGCTATCAACATTTGCAACAGTTTTATTCTCCCATTATTTATTTAAAAGTTAGACCAGACACTCTTGACAAGTAATACCTGGTAATTTTTAAATTTGAGAAGTTTCTTTTTAAAGGTGCCACTATAAGTAGTGTTAAGAATATTTTTAACTAACACAATTTGGTTTCATGTAACCTTAAAATTCAATTTTAAATTAAAAGTTAGACAATGATATTTTAATACTCCTCTGACATATCCTGTAATTTGAGGACTCAATTTAAGAAGCCAAAAGTGGATTCATGATACATCTATAACTCAGAATGTCTCTTAATGCATTTTATCTTTGTATTCTTGATTAAAAGGAAGGGCAATTTTAAAGTTGTTTCAGTAGTTAATTTTAGGTTCATGTGGAAGTTATGTTTTCTGAGTAATTTCTTTTTTGAAAACTGTGGATATTTGCTTTCCAACATCGCTGCACTAAGTCAATCTCCCATACTTATTAAAGAATTCCAGTCAGTTCTTAAAGCATTCTATTGTACTGTGAAGAGCCACTGTTTTGTAAAAGATGTCCTAACCTTCTCTATATGCATTGGCATTAACAGTCTTGTGGATTCTCCCAAGTGAAAAACTTAATTTTTGTGTACATGCTACATGATATGCTCTGGCAATTGAACAGTTCTATTCTATTCTATTCTATTCTATTCTATTCTATTCTATTCTATT
>NW_021605377.1:13048414-13056653 GCF_004785775.1 Grammomys surdaster | reverse complement strand
CTATTCTATTCTATTCTATTCTATTCTATTCTATTCTATTCTATTCTCCCCATGGTGAACAGAGCTGCTCAGAAATCAAATCACCTTTGTTATAGCCAATGACACAAATGTCATCATATATCTTTTAAAATTAATATTGTAGTTGTTAATGTCGCTTCAGGTCACATTGGCCACTGAAGGAACACAGAGTGCCCTGTTTTTCCTGTTATGTGCAACTATATGTTCTGCCTCCTTGCTGGTTGCTTAATTCCCCCATCAACCCTACAGCCCCGAGTCCACTCTTAAAACACACCACTCAGTCTATACCACATCATCTTCCATGTTTGCCATGAAGCTCAATTCAGGAATTACTAAGACTTTCAAGAACTTTAAATGCAAAACTTAATGGTGAGGAAGGATTTACATTTTTCCTATAAAGGCGGCACCCTTGTGAAGCCTGCTTTATGCAGTTGATAAAAGTACCTAATACAGTTAATAACCTCTAATTCAGAAGAGGTCATTTCATAGCAAATGTTTGTGAAGCGCGCCCACCTCGCCAGCAAGGAAGACACGCAGACACACATCAGGATCCTTCCGTAGGAAAACGTTTATTCTAAAAACAAAATGGTGGAAGACCCCCAGACCCGGGAAAGCACTGCTTATATACCCTTAGAGCGGTGTATTCACCTCTGATTGGCTGTTTACTCATTGCTTGCCAAAACGCCGTGGGATGGGCTTTAACTTTGGCGGGCTTTTACCATGGCACATGTGCAATTTACTTGTTTACTAGGAAAAGTACCGGATGTCAGTGCCATGTTGTAATGGCGGATTCTGCCAGTGCAAACGCAGCTTCCTACATCTGCCCCTTTTTTGTTTTATTGCAGAGGGTGGTAGTTGAGATCCCTGGGAAGGTTTCGTAACTCCCATATTTGGGGGTCTCACGGCAGGTCTGAGTCTCTTTGGAGGGCGGTGCTCAAACTCTTACTCGTCACTGGGTCAGCCTCCCCACACGGGGCTGCCCTGTCTTAGTTGGCCGAGGCTTATCCGTCTGCTCCGTTATTAACTTACCAGACCTTCTATCCGTGGAACGAACACCTTAGTGGGCAGGGACTGTGTATAGAAATGTTTGAGGCTTTACAGTGTGTCTTTACCAGAGCCCTTGGGTACAGCGGCTGAGGAATCTGTCTACTGGCTATTTCCTTTTGTTTTGTTAAACAGCCACTGGTCAATGTCCCGTGTCTTAGGCTAGCTGACATTTTTCCACAGCCAGCACCAAAGAATGGTGAGCTCTCTGTCTTAGGCTACGAGGGTTGCGCACCCACACCTGGCATTCTCAGAATGTGCGCCCCAGGTTGTGGCCACTCGTAATGCCTGTCACTGGGTAAACTCACCACTCGTGGTGTACCTCTGGCATATGGGATCAGTCTATTCCCGTCGTTGGGACCAATGGCAGCTGGCCTGGAGACAAAAAGATGGAGCTGTCTATCTGGCTGTTCTTGGCCTGTCTAGCGTGGTACCAGTCATGACTCAAACTCAAGCCCGATCAAGCAAATTCCATCTTGGGGGAATAAGCGATCAAGGACTAATAGTTTAAGACAGTCTCCCTTACCCTATCAGGTGCAATGGAAGCAAGTCCTCTGAGTGCAAGGGCTAAGGGGAACAGAAAGAGATGCAAACACCCATCCCTGTGCAATGGAGTCATCTCCTAGGGGTGCAAGGGCTGTTTGCCTCAAAATTCAGGTACCACAGCTACACAGACAAGGACCAGCCAGGCCAAGACTCCTCACCGACCCAGTGCAATGGGCAAATCCTTTGGGGTGCAACAGCTGATGTCCCAACATTTAGCACCACCACTAGTGAGGGGGAGACTACTTATTTTCGAAGCAGTGATAGCCACATTGCAGGGGAAGCCCCTAGTTCTTTGGTCACAAGCGTCTGGGCAATAATAGCCTTGTCAAGATTTTGTTGAGCTCTGAGTTTGCAAGCCAACCAAAAAATGAACACTAATCCGAAACATAGGGCATACCAAACAGGCCTACTCCCACCCACTTAAAAAAAAAAGGAAAAGAAAAAAGCTGAAGAAATCCAGGAGGACAGTCCCTCAGTCAGGGACAGATCCACGAGCGTCGAGTTGATGTCCACCACAGCTGTTCTCAATTTTTTGAGTGTCTCATCGAAGTTTTCTGACCAATTTCCTGTAAGATATTGAAACAATTTTCTGGACAGATTAGCTACTCGAGTAAAGTTTTTATACTGTACACTGGTGATGTGAAGTGCACCCAGTTTTCTCTCACATCCCAATTGGGCTAATTGAAAGAGGATATCCAATCTCTCTCTCACTAAATCAAGGCGTTGATTAAGGATCATTAGCCCGCCTTTTAGTTGGGCGCTGGCAGAGGTTTGAAGATTAACAGCCTCCGCCACCATGGCTGACAATTGGTTGAGGGTAGTGCCCATCTGAACAGAAGTTGACATAGCAATCCCAGCGGCAGTGGCGGCAATGGCACTGGTATCGCCGTCACTATGGCTGCAGTTATACCAAAATCTCTTTTTTGCCTAAATAATGACAAAGTGGAAGGAGTCTCCACAGGGACGGGAACCCATCGAGGGACTCTGGCAACTATAGTGCGAGTGAATCTTTTAGAACTCTAACACTGGGACATCCAGCAGGTTTCATTGGTACAATTCTTAATGGTGGAATTTGATAAAATAAACAAAAATACTAGGAACCCAAAGCTGGAGGATCCAAATAAGGATCTTCATATGAGTCTTTTGGGGGTCCGCCTGGGTCTCATCTTCTAATATCTCGAGTCGTCGCATCAGTCGCTCTGGTAGCCAAAATGGATTGTCTTCTTCCTGTGGAAAAACACAAACCGCTCCCCTGGCTTTTATTAAAATAGAATCTGGACCTTTTCATTGTCCGGTCAAGATGTCTTTTTATTTGACCATCTCTTTTGGCCTGTCAGGCTCTAAAATATTGAGGGTAAAAAGTGCTAAAAGCTGTTCCTCCTTCATCAGTTAATTGTCAAGGGGAATTAGGACTTGCATCTCCCTTGAGAATATCCAACAGAGGTTTACGTTCTTCTATGGTAAGCTGAAGATGAGGTTTTAGCCAATTAATATCTGCTGTTAACAACTTTTGAGAATCATTAAAAGTAAACTATTTTTTGTATGTACACTTGTAAGCCAGAAGATGGCACTAAATCTCACTACAAATGGTTGTGAGCCACCATGTGGTTGCTGGGAATTGAACTCTTAATATTTTTAGTTGTGAGTCCAGCCTTTAACGGCAGAGCCACCTCTCTAGCCCCAATTATCTACTCTTATTGGAATTTTCTGTGTCACAATTGAATTCTCAGATATTGAAAAGATACTGCCTTTGAATCTTTTCTGGAGCATCAAGTACTCTAAAATCTTAAAGCTCATTGTACTAGAGCAAAGGCTTGTAGAAAAACTCCTTTAGAGAGATCAGCCAATAAAATATACAATGAATAATATACACTGAGAGATTCAAACGCTTTAACCTTTTGTATTAAAGCAACAACAAATTTTTTAAGGCCATTAATCATTCTTTGAGGCAAGCTTTTTTAATGAATGGCTTCATGGGCTCTCAAAAATCACAAGCAATTTCACTTAATGCAAACCTCTCACCGTTACCAGGAGGTAAAGGAACAATCTTCTAAATCTATAATAATTTTATATGCATTTACTTGAACGGCAGCTGGAGTAGGCAAGTCAGGCTGTAGTGCCCCGTTAGTTTTATAAATCTTAAATTTGAACTTTCTTTTGGATTAATTGAATAACCAACTCTTTTTAGCTGAGTGAAGTATCAGATAAAGCCAAGTTGATGGCAATCTTGTCCTCTAATAATTGTTAAATAGACCCAGTATCTATCAATCTTTTAAAACCCTTTTTCCTTCAATTATTAATTTAAAATTAGGTCTCTTGTTACTGATAAGATCTAATACACATCAGAGGAACCAAAGCCATTTTGTCTTCTAACACACTCAACAATTTTGGCTTGGCCCATAAGCTGTTTTGAATTTCTTTTGAGTCTGAGGTTAACACCTCCCTAAGGAAAAGCAAGGCAATAAACAAATTCTAGAAAACACCCTTTTTGAGGCTGATAAGGACAAAAGGAATGTCTGAAATCCAAGCTTCTGTTTCACCCACTCTGTATATAGCCTTAATTTAAATGTAAATGTTTTTAATCTTGGCCTATATCTTGAGGCCTGGCCCAAGAATTATCCTTCTTGTACCAAGGACAAGTTTTAGTTAAGTAACCTTGGCCTCAGGATTATCTTTTTTGCACCAAGGACAAGTTTGTCAGGTAACCTTGGTCACCTGACTGTTGCTCAAGCCTCTATTTTTGGGACAGTCACTTTAAAAACTATCTAAATTTTCACATTTAAAACACCCCCCATCTCTATGGCTCTGTGTAAGCTATGGCCAGATCCTGATTGTATGAGGGTGCAATTTCATCGCAAAGACGAATGTATCTGTGTAAGTCTGTCTTTGCTTGTATGGTCTGAGGGCTGTGTAGGCAGTTTAACCTGATTAACATCACACTGACCTTGTCTTACAAGCATGTTAAGATCCCAGTCTGCATGCTTGCCTGAGTATTCATCATGGCACTATGATTTTTACTAGTACCACTCCAATCTGAGCTCCAAATCAAGTAATTTCCTGACAAAATAGCCAACTCTGCTCTATCCTCTTCTCAACCATAAACATGGATTAGTCAAAGAATTCCAAACTCACAATTGGACTGCCAACTGTAGCCAATGGAATACTGGCAGTTTAACTAAATTTTTAAATTTCTTTTGTAACATTAGAGTATAACCATTAATTTTGAGAAGCAAAAGTAAAACCAATTTAAACAATCTATTTTCTCTAAAATCAACACCAAGTAGACTACCCCTATGCTACAAAGTTTTGCTGCCAATTTTTACATATAAATGCATGAAGCAGCTTTTACTATCTCATTGAAGAGATATTGGTTTAAAATCTTACTTTTTATACACTTGGTTTCTGAATGACTCTAACCCTGAGTTAGTTTTACACAAACTCTCTGTTATCAAAGTTGTAAGTTTCTAATCACACCCAATAATTTAAGCCAATAGTCTATAACCAAGACATGTAGAACATTTTTATACTTTTAAAACCAATCAGAAACAACAATGAAGTGGCTATGTATCTTATATACTTAGACCAAACAAAATTTCTTGTCTTTTCTAGCTGTAATTTCAAGAGAAAAGTACCTTGTCACAGAGATTTTTTTTTTTTAAGACAAAACAACTCTTAGCTTCTTTATAAAACCCAAAAAGCTTTTGGTCTCTTTTAAAAGCAGCTTATGCCAACAATCAATTCCTGAAAAGACTTTTTTAGCTCAGCTCAACTCTTAGCTACAGGTGTAGGGTAGCTTATCAGCCTCTGCTGTGCAAACCAAGACTGCCTTTAAATCAAAGTTAAATTAGCCCAAAGGTTGGATCAAGCAGTTTCAACGATCCTCTCTTTTGAACATGCAACAAACACAGAACACCTAGACAACGAAACAAAAAGCAAATACAAACACGTGGACATTGGCGCACCAAGGACATACAACAAAGGAGGACATCTAAGAGCTACAGAGAATTTCAGGACGTCTCCCGAATTCTCTGTTTATAGATGAACTCTGAAATAGCTTTTTCATTCTTTTTGCTGACACAGCTCAGAGAGAGGACACTTGTATTTTTAAAACCCTTTCTCTCTCTCTCTCTCATATTCAAGATGTAACTTTTCATCTCGTTCATTGGAGATGTAGCAGGCAGCTATTGTAACACTTCAGTACCCTGTTTTCTAGTTTTCTAATTCTTTTTGACCCTGCTCTTTCCACCTGAAGCAGCTTTTAGGCTGCAGGCAATGTCTGTTTAGAATTCTCCTGACCTATGTTTTGCTGTCACCTCCTAGGCAAAATCGGCACTGGGTCAATATCTCATTTATCTAGACTGCCTCCCCCGAAACACTCTTCTTGCAAACAGCCTCCAAATAACCATCACTAGTGCCAGCACTCGACCTCGCGGCGGCGGCCGTTCATCTGGCTGGCATCTTTCCTCCTTATCTATCTCTTCATCTGAGTCCTCTGTCTCGGAGGAAGTTAGCCCCTCTGACTCAGAGCTATCAAGCCGTAAAAGAGGTTTCTTTCTGAGGCTTCCTTTTCCTTCGTCTCTCCCAAGGGCCTTTTTTTCCCTCATCTTTCACCCCCATGGATCGGTCCTTGGGGGGCCTAATTTCTTCTACATGTCTTTTTTCCCTTTTTCTTTCTGAGTTTCTAAGCGCTTCTTTCCCTCTGTTTCTGACATGTTGGCCTGTAATCCGTCTAGCACTGCCCAGCCCGCCGCTACAGTCGAGCGGCTTTTCTCATCCTGCAAAACCAGAAGGAAAAATACCAGTACTGCCTGGGGAGGGAGACGAAATAATTCAGGTCCAAACATGTCTCTCAGAGATTTACCCTGTCCTACGGTTCTGGATCTGCTCCATGCGTGGAGGGTCTTCTCGACCAGCGCCGGCGATGGTGGATTCTCCCGGGTTCTCGGCACCAACTGTGAAGCGTGCCCACCTTGCCAGCAAGGAAGACACGCGGACACACATCAGGATCCTTCTGTAGGAAAACATTTATTCTAAAAACAAAATGGTGGAAGACCCCCAGGCTCGGGAAAGCACTGCTTATATACCCTTAGAGCAGTGTATTCACCTCTGATTGGCTGCTTACTCATTGCGCGCCAAAACGCCGTGGGATGGGCTTTAACTTTGGCGGACTTTTACCATGGCACATGCGCAATTTACTTGTTTACTAGGAAAAATACCGGATGTCAGCGCCATGTTGTAATGGCGGATTCTGCCAGTGCAAACGCGGCTTCCTACAAATGTTCATCATATATGAATTCTTCTGTTACTGTAACACAATATCTTATGGCACGTAAGATGTATTCACTGCCTCAGAATTGTTCACAGTGCTGCTAGTGATAGACATGTGAGCAATTTATCATATCAGCATAAAGTATTACTTATACCAGATAGTGAAAATGCTCTGTCAACAAGAGACCTGGATAAACAAAACTAATGTAACAAGGTTATGACTAGTTTTCATCCTACTTCTGTCATGATGTAGGAATTCTCAGGAATCTGCTATCCTCTCTTTATTTCACAGAAAAGAAAAGAAGACTCTCCACACACCAATACTTTTTGATTTCTTTAGATAGCAGTAATTGTCAGGTGACTAGATGAAGCAGATTCCAAATGGTGGCAAGCCCCCTACAAAGACAATGGGGAGACAAATTATTTTTCCTTTGACAGAATATCAAACGTAGAAGCAGCAGATGTAGAGATAAAAGGAAATTATCTGAAGTCTCAGTGAAGTTTTGAAGGAGTGTAGATTCCAGTTAGAAGATGCCTTACCCCTCCTTCCTCACCAGCTTCTTTTAAAATAAACGAACAAGCAAGTAATAAACCCGAGGGCTTCTATTTAGTGTGTTTAATTTGGTGCCAGGGAAGAGGTCCCTTGGAATCTGCTCAGTTTATAGGCATGCAAACGGGACTGGAAGACAGACAAAATCCTGTTTCTATAATGTAAAGCTATGGGAAATGCAATAGAAATCATTCTTGTTCCAGACCCATCTTTTTCCAAGACTTGGAAAAGAGGAATGGTAAGAAAGCGTAAGGAATATCAAGAGTCCTCCATCTTGAAATTCGAGTACACCCAGGAGTATGCACCAGACACGAAGCTGGGAGTGACTGCAGAGAGCATAGAGAGGTCTTTGCTGTGTTACTTCCCTGCAAATGCTCCTCAAAGATACTGAGGAAATACTCCAGGCTTCCTAAGATGCAAGGCAATATTAGCTCTTTACTCAAGGACCTAGAATTGGCTTCATTAGCATTTTTGACAGGGAGAAATTTGCCACTAGATGGCACCACACCTCGATTAGATGGATCCTAAATAGGTCTGAAAGGCCCAGGTGGACGCCTTACTATTCATCTTGCTACAAGTTATGCCTAGTCCTGGTCATTTCATTGTAGCAACACCATAGCCAGTAACAAATTCACCCATATTGTTTTTGGTCATTGTATTTGCCAGTGTCTGCTTTTGTGTTTGAATTCTCTCCGTGTTACTAAAGTGAATATTTACACATATTACACATGTGCATAGAAGGAGGAGAGACAGAAAAAGAAACATGCACAGAGAGAGAGAGAGAGAGAGAGAGAGAGAGAGAGAGAGAGGGAG
>NW_021605377.1:13035123-13048314 GCF_004785775.1 Grammomys surdaster | reverse complement strand
GGAAGGGGAGGGGGAGGGGGGAGAGGGAGGGAGGGGAAGGGAGAAAGAGAGAGAGAGAGAGAATGAATTAGGATAGCATGAGGGAGAGATGATACTTATCTTGAATCCAGAACATGCTTGTTATACTGGCTTTCTGTGCAGTTTTTCAGGATTGCAGGGGTACTCATTGACTTACACTATCATTAACAGCATGGATTTTCATTAATTATATATTGCATGTCTGTTCTAGAGTCCTTTTTTGCATAGCTATAATAACAATTTGATCTATTCTTTTAATTGAGATGGATTAAATAAGGTCACATTTCAAAAAAACAACCCCAAAACACCCATAAAAATAGGAACCCAACTTGAGGTGCTATTCCTTTATAGTGCCTACCACCAATATAGGAAAGAATTGAAAAGTCAGACTGTTGAGAAGAGATTGTCAGAACTTAAAAAACACAAATTAGAAATGTATTCAAAGTTCACCTGGAAGCACTGGTTTTATATACATACATATGTGTGTGTGTGTGTGTGTGTGTGTGTGTGTGTGTGCAAAACTTCCAAATAGAGGTGAAGCACATTTCCAATGTCCAAGTTTAAAATCTCAGTTATATTGAGGGAATTATACTTTGCTGATTACCCTAGGCATCTGCAGAAGGAAATGTAAACACACTCTAGGAGAAGCACATCATCCTACCATTACATGCTTATCACATAGTTTATTTTCAGCCTTGTGATTGATAAAAAGCAGCTAGGTAAATAAAGAAATAGACAGCAAAATAGGGAAACTTAACTTCAAAGAAACAAGAAGCCAGCTAAGCTCAGTGGATGTCTACGACAATGATTTTCTAAAGCGGTATACACATTAAGGAGAATGGAATGCCTACTCCTTCCTGAAAATTGAAGTCTGACACTTGTCCAAAAGCCAGATTCACAGGAACAGTGCACTCCTCTGTCCATGGCTCATACAAGGTTCACAGGTTCGGGCACTCAGCCTAGGCCATTCTGATCATGGTTATCTCCAGTTCAGCAGTATGTGGGTGTTTTATTAACTAACTTTAATCCAGTATTAGTCTAAAATAAATAAACTTGAATATCTAGGGCTGTTAGCATCATTAAAGCTGTTCTCTGTGTTTTTGTATATTATTCCAGTTGAAGTAATATTCAGACATGTCACATTATCTACTTAAAATTAATGATAAGCTGAAAGATAAAGAGATAAAACTATTAGTTTGTTCAGATGTAAACAGCTGGATAGAACAGTCTCGTTGCATCTGAGAGCACAACCTGATTACTGAAAGTTCTAAAGCTTTTTGTGTCAGGATGACTTTAGAGGTTTGTTCGGATTGACAAAGTTTGAAAGATGAGCTTTTCCTAAGCCATTGTATCATCTAGCTTCTCCGAATGCTATTTTCCTTGTTCTCTCTTGTATTTCCCCACAAAATTATAACTAATTTAAAAGTACCATTTGTCTTGAGTCAACCAAATTGGATTATGTAAATTGGATTATTGGATCATTCAATGAATTGGATGAAAAACCACAATCGTAATGACGGCATAACAGTATTTGCAGCAGACATTCATTTTAAATAAAATTCTCATTAGCAAAGTGAGCAATTCATTAGCACATCTCACTGGAGGGCACTATCCCTGTGACCTGGTTCTTCCTAGTCCACATCCTGAATCAGCATCTCAGACGTCATACAGAATGGAACCTCTAACACATTCATGGAAAAAATGGAAACCACATTTTGATATCCAACTCTAGGGAGGAAACTGCTTTGCCAAAAACAATTTATTATGCAATATTTCACTTCAACCATCTGCAGCATGGTAGCTACAAACCTGTTTTCTTCTCTTTTGTTCTGGTTTGCTGAGGAAGCAAGGCACAGTCTACACAGACACCTGAACACAGCTGCCAAGATCCTTCTTTATAAAACAGATTATGTCTGCACAATGGAGAGAGGGACCATGTTTCCTTCCCCTGTCAAAATTCTGTATATCTTGGAATAGGCAAATGCTTATATAACTTTTCCAACTTGGGTGGCACTAGATGTTGAAAAAGGAAAATTAAATACAGATATTTGTATAATAAAACAAAATATTTGAAGTTCACCTTGGTAACAATGTTAGAATGCAGGTATATTAGAAACACACACAGTTTAGCACCATCGACCATGTGCTCCTTTTTCATTGCTATATCTCTATTTTTGTCCCTACAATACTGATGTTACAGTTCTTGATAAAACACTGTTGCACTTCTTAAACTACTTAATGAAGAAGGAAGTTCATGCACATTAAAAATTTAGTTATTTTTACAGAGATCTTTTTCTTACAAAATAACATAACTATGTTTGCATAGGTCTATAGTCATAAAAGTACTAACATTCTAATTTCTGTGGCTTTTGATAAGGTATCAAGATGCAGCAAATTGCTTTAGAATAGGTTAAAAAAAATTTTGGTGTAGAATTTCATTTTTAATAAATAATTTAAAAATATTGTTTTATATAAAAATATAAAGACATCACTTCTCCATCCCCTTTTTCTCTTTTACCTTCATCCATATACACCTGCATTTGAACCTATGCCTCCTCAAGTAGATAGAGCTTTGTCTTTGCTTATCATTGCTACATACATGTAAGATCAATGAGGAGCACAGCCTCTGTGTGCATCTAAATCACAGCTTCTGCATCTAGGGTTCAGAGAACACTGAAAGACAGGGCAGAAAAAGTGTAAAATTCAGAATCCCAGGGTTGTTTGATAAGGCCAGAAGGAACCACATTTTACATATTTACCTACAATTATATAAAAGCATATAAGTAATACATACACAACTCTGTATGTGTGTATGTTATTTATGTGCATGAACAAATATAAAACAACTTACCAAGTCCATTTTCATTGTTTGTGTGTATGTGGATTCAGGGATGACCAGTCTGTTCAACAACTAATAAGAGGGCTTGTCACTGGGAGAGGCTAAGTCTCCTTCTCTGGGCAGGAACTGGTTACCTGTAGTTCTTTGGTTTGGTGTGGAACCTTGGGAAATTTCTCCCTCTTGTGTTAACATGTCCATTGATACTGTTCTGGTCTTGCTTAGGTAGCACTTCTAGGAGAGACTGTTTCACAGCAGACTTCCTGGTCTTCTGGCTTTTATATGTTTTTCTGCCCTCCCTTTCAGTACTCTTTGAACCATAGATGCAGAAGCTGTAAGTTAGATGCATATAGATACTGTGCTCCTCGTTGATATATCTCTGCATGTGGCTTCAGGGCTGAGCATTCTGTTCAACAACTAATAAGGGATCTTAATTAGATATTTCCAGTTGTGTTTTACTGTGATGGTCTTCATCTCTGTAAATAGAAGCTCCTTTAATGAGGACTGGTAGCTACGCCTACCTATGAGTATATAAGGGTATCCCAGGATTGTTTGATAAAGCCAGAAGGAACCATATTTTAAATATTTACCTAAAATTATACAAAAAGCATGCATATATATATATATATATATACACACACACATATACATGTTATATTAAATAAATAAATTTAATGATATACGTGTATTAAAGAAAGGAAGTTAAGTTATTTGGACTTGACAACAGTGCTCCTTATAAGAACCACTAAGTAACAAAAAACCCAGTCCCAGGCATAGGAAACCTTTCAATATAGATTATTGATGCAGTCCTTGTTTGTTTTTCTGAGACTAAGGTCCCTATTGCTGAGAATACCACATACTAGAACTAGTATGATTTGAGCTGTTTCTGATCAGAAAGCCTCTTTCTGGTGGTGCAGATTCCATGGTTCCAGAAAATAATATGCAAAGTGTTAAGTGAGAGAATGAATTAAATAGTTTGACCCAAGCTGCAACACCTGTGGCCCACAACAATTATCAGCATTGGAAGATATGCATAAAGGTGAATACGTGACACTCACATGTTGGTGGCAACTAACAGCTGTCTGATTCACGCAGCAAAAACAGACCTGGTTCTAGGAACCTAGCGAGCTACTAGGACAAGTAGAGTCATTTTAATTTAGAATGGCTGTCCTCTGAGAGGCCCAACAAGCAGCTTACTGAGACAGACACAGATACTTATACTCAACCAGTGGACAGAAGCTGTAGACCCCTGGGGTTGAACTAGGGAAAAGCTGGAAGAAGCTGAGAAGGAGGGCGACTCTGGAGAAGGCCCAGCAGTCTCAACTACCATGGACCCCCAAGATCTGTCTGACACTGAACCACCAACCAGGCAGTATACACCAGTCGATATGGGGCCCCCAACACGTGTAGAGCAGAGGACTGCCTTGTCTGGCCTCAGTGAGAGAAGATGCACTTAACCCTTGAGATACTTGAAACCCCAGGGAGAGGGGAGGCCTGGTAAGATGGGTTACGGTGGAGGTGGGGGGACATCTTGTGGAGATGGAGAGGAGAAATGGAATGAGGAACTGTTGGAGGGGAGACCAGGACAGGGACAATGATTGGACTGTAAATAATAATAATAATAATAATAGTAATAATAAAGAAAAGTAAGTTTTCTTAGAAAATATTCTAGTTCCTGTTTCCACGTTCCAAGACTAGCATAATTCCTTATTATATTATGTATTACAGACAAAAAGTATAAGGCATATATTATATTATATGTACATGTGCTTATGTTTTATATATAATTATATTTTATATATAATATATTAAGACATATAGCTCATCATGAGAGTACCACTTTAAGCCTTTAACGTCACCAAACCCTGTTTACTTTGTGCGTATACTGCTGACACAGTAGTTATAGTAGCTTGCCTGACAAGAAAGTCAATATGAAATCTCTGAGTCACTTTCATTCCTACTTTGATTCCAGTGTTCCTCGGGGCAAAAAAGCATGACTTATGCAACACATTTAAAAACGAATCCAATGCACAGTGTTGCAATAGTGCTTTAGTAACCTGCGTATGTTGAATTATTAGTTGTTGGCCACATAAGTAAACATTTTGTAGGTAAAGTCAGATGCCTTCTGGTAAAGTTAGGGAAATTCTTTAGTTAATGTTTGAGAGCCAAAGTTGTCAGGCCCACACATAATGAAGCAACCTCACCTTTGAGATTTAATTGTGTGTTAAATCATTCGGAAGTTTCAACCATTTTCCTTACAATTCAAGTGTGTTTATTGACTTCGGTGTAATGTTAAAGAAACTAGAGGTATTAGTTACACATACTTGATCCCTGTCCATCACATTCACAATTCAGTATTAAACTTTGCCTCCTGAGTTCAGAAAATTGATGAAGTAATCTCAAAGTCTCCTAGCCTCTTTCTCAGTGGTCACCCTTGTTATATTTTTCTATTTCTTAGAACACAGTCCTTCTATGGTCTTCCTAGTATTCCATCATTACATTCAATGCATGCTTTAGGTGAAATAACTAAAAACCTGGCTTTGCCATGTTACATGTATAGACTGAATGAAGGACAAGTGATTGACATGGTCCTTCTTTCAATTAGGGTAGTCCTATTCTTCACATAACCCAACAAGATACAGAAGATATCTTTGTTTTCATTAAATCCAAGATGGTCTTCCTTCCTTCCTTCCTTCCTTCCTTCCTTCCTTCCTTCCTTCCTTCCTTCCTTCCTTTCTCTCCTCCTCCTCCTCCTCCTCCTCCTCCTCCTCCTCCTCCTCCCCCTTCTCTCTCTCTCTCTCTCTCTCTCTCTCTCTCTCTCTCTCTCTCGCTTGACTATTTAACAGCTAAAATAAATCTGAAACATCAAAGTTCAGGTTGTTGATGTAGATGATCACACATCAGAGAAGTTGGAACTGAAAATCCCAGATGAGTAGTTAGCAAAAACAAACAAATAACAAACAAAAGAACTTGGTTCTTTGTCAAAATGACCTATGTTGGGAGTCCTCTAATGGCAGGATGTTCTCAGATAATCTACATAATCTTGTGGTTCTTTAAGCACCAAATAATATCTTCACTTAAATATTATTTGAGTATATACTAATAACAAGATGGCAATTCTTACCATATATTGAAGATGAGTATAAACAGTTGATAAATATGCTTATTGTGACATTAAATAAGACTAAAATAAGTGTGCCCTATCAGAGAGGCACAAACATAGACCAGTTGGAATGTTTCAATAAGAAAACAATCCTGCGGAGGATTTCATGATGGATTAAAGAGATTTATGAACAACTGATCATGCTAATACAATTTCCAAATGTGCCTGGCAGATATCTCTTGTCTAACTTCAATTTTCTATAACTTTACGTTTTATTCAGAAAGTTGTCAGGCTTTAGAGACAATGGTATATATTTACTTTTCGAAATTGCTAATAAGTATCTTACACCCAAAGCCTGCATAGGGACACTCATACATAATTTCATTTTCTATAGACAAAGACCAGATGATGAGCAGTGCTGCTTTACCTGTACTCAAATAAAAAACCTATTTTGAAAAGAACTTTCTAAGGTTTCACCTTACCAATCTACTGCCAACTGTTTAAGAAGAACATACTTTTGATGCTCACTGAATCCACAAATGTATTGACATTTTAAATTTTTATTATTTGGTTGGCTCCTAATAACCTTTACATATATTAATTTAGTGTTGCTCTATTTTAAAAATAGAGTTTTGTCATTATTTCTCAGTCAGTGAGGGTCATTTTTTTTGTTTTTCCCTATTTCTTTTAAATCATTTACTTATTTATTTTTTAAGTGTGTGTGTGTGTGTGTATGTGTATATTTGTGTGTGTGTGAATACTCATATAGAGGTCACAGGACAACTATCTGAAGTTGCATCTTGTCTTACATACTTCCTGTTATTTCTAGGTGGTCTATCAGCTTCTGGTCCATGCTCCTGTCTCTGTCTTCCATCTATAAATTGAAGTCCAAGATTACAGATGAGTTAGTTACACTCCATCGTTATTTTTTTTTAATGAGAGTTTCTGCAATCTAACTCTGTACAGCAGGCACATTTTACCTTCTGAGCTCTCTCCAGCACTTACCTTTTTTTCTATAGTGAATAGCGTCGTTATTTGATAGAAGAAAAATAGTTTGAGGATATTTTTGGTTTATCATTCACCTGTCTTTGATGGTAGCTGCAGTACTGATTCTTCAAAATATTTCTATGAGTCTTTACTCAATCACCATCTACAAAACCAAACAAACATAAATACTGGAATAATTAATTAGGGGATGAAACCTTTCCTGTCAATGATGTTATGATTACAGCTTATCTTTAATGCTTGAATACATAAGCTTTGAAGTAGTATTTTTTAAATTATAGTACATGTTAAACTATTAATGATGAAAATAGCAATAGAAGACTATGTTTATAACATTTTAAACTGTTTCTGGAAATAAAAGTGGAGTTTCAGATCAGGTCAGAAATGTGGAAATTTTCAGATAATTTTTTCATTATCAGAAATACGATTTAAAATGTCAAGGACAATTTGCCTAATGAGTTACACACAAATTATAATTCCAAGTAAATTAAAAAACTTCAACAGTATTTAAAAGACATACTAATCAACAATGATGGCCTCTGGGAGAATTGAGCTAAACATGAAATATTAATGTGATAACTCATATTTGTAAGTGCTGTTAAAATGATGCCAAGAGCTCCAATTAGACAGCTTTTATTTTTGTCCTGTAGCAATTGCCCATTTTGCTAAAACATGAAATACAATCAATTCACAGGTAATGAATAATCATTTTAATACATTTTATGCTAATCTTTATCATTTAGAAATTATAGTACTCTCAAAGAAATATATAGTATCTTTGTCCTGATGTTGTTAGTGATGTATATGAAATACTACTTTATGATTTTGTTTTAGCAATTTCAGTACAAATTAAAAGAAAAGTATGTATTTATATAACATCTCTATATAATACATATGTATACGTATTATTTTTAAACTATCATTCTTCTAGTTCTCTAGCTTGTCTTCAACTTTTGGGTCTTCAATTTCACTCATATCACAAATCAAATGTATGTTTGTTGACATTTTTTAAAACCAAAGTGCAAGTCTTGGTTTATTCTGTGTAAGTCTACACAGTACAATGGTCTTGTGATGACAGATCTCTATCTATAGAGATCAGAATATTCCAAATGCCATGCATAAGTCATGGAAAGGTTAAAATTGGCCATGGGGCAAGGGACTCATACATCTCTCCACTGTATCTCCTAGAGTCAAGAGTGTGAGTCTGAAGGCACAGAATAAGCTAAAAGAAGTCAATGAGTAAGAACATGTGATAATAGGGAAGCCCCCCTTTCCTCCACTTAACCAAACATTCAAATAAATGCAATTCCAGAAAAAGGACCTGCAATATGCCACAATTCTCTGTGTACCTATATAAATAATTGCAGGGTTATACAGATTAAATTTGCTTCACTGAAATATTAAAAGTCTTTATTATCAGATAACATAGGTATGTGCTTATTAGTATGCAGACATAAAATTTGAAATAAAGGTAAAACTTCATGATTTTTTTTTTCATCATCCAGAGAAAGGCAATGCATGTAGCTGTAAGGATGTTTTATTTAAAATTTAGGGAACAACATTTAGCTCGAGAGTCATCGACAAACACAAATGCACAGATGAAACTGGCTCTGTGTGATGGTGCATCTGAAAGGCAAGGAGCTGGAGAGCGCTTGGTGGAAAGAAGCAAATGGGGAAAGAAGCGGAGAGGGAGAAGTGAGGAAAGGAACACAGGAGCAGACTTGAGAAACAGTAAGAGAGTACAAACGTATTTTCAAGGCAAAAAGCTGAGTTCTTGGATATATCTCAAAAATTCCAATTTCTCCTTTCTTCTTTACAAAGCTTGCTCACAAAAGGCTTAAAGCCTTTAAAATGGATTTTTTTGCAAGGAACAAAGAAAAGTTCTGAGCTCTTATCTAGAGATAAAAATCTTAGGTATAATCAGAGTACTGTCATTATGTTCTTGATGCGTGTTTGTGTGTGTGTGTGTCCCAATTTTTGCATATGAGTGTGTGCATGTGTGTGTACATATGTGTTTGTGTGACTGCATGTGGTACATGCATGCATGTAAATGTATACAGGCATATGCAATAAAAGGAAGAATAAGAGAAAATACTAGAGCTAAATATTAAAAAAGCAAAGCAATGAATAGAGTCTCAAAAGAAACGAGAGGACTAGGCTAGCAATAAAAGCCCAATTTTTAAAGTTTTTTTGAAGTACAAAGCATGTTTTTCAAACACAGTATCATATTTTTTTTCAAATTTATAGAAAGACCATGATTAGATTTGAGCAAGAACAGAAAGACAATTGAAGAGTATTACGCAAAATATGAAATATTCAAATAAAAAAATGGGAGAAATAGACAAGCACTTTTTTTTTAAATTAAAAGACTCCTGTCAATTGTAGAGTCCACATGACTTCCAGGCTAGCCAAGATAGCATAGTGAGACACTATCACAAAAATAAATCATAATATAAAGGAATTTACGTATATGAAGGTAGAAAAATGACAAGCACACAGAGGAGGACACAGTGGCCTCCCATGGCTTGAATTAAATGATAGCCCTCCACAATGATGTCTGTTAATTGTACAAAAAATGTATCTTTTCTACTTTGTTCTTCATAATGGGCATATAAAAACTTCCACTAATCTTGTCTAACACGGATGAGTTAAGACATTTTCTCCAAATCCTCCAAAACGATCCAGTCTTACTATTGCCCACAATGCTTGACTATAACACTTCATTATAATAGTATCTATATTTGTTTGTGTTTTGGAGTTACCATGGTTAGGAAATATTTCTTGAGAATAGTCTTTTCAAGTAGCTATCAAATGCAGGTAAACAGCTGTTTTAAAGTTAATAATACTGAAAAGGAAGATGACATGCAGAAATGGTTGCCAATGGAAACACAGTTTCAGGAGATCTTGAATATATACTTTCAGAATGACAACTAAGGAGATGTGGGAGATTAGTATAGGAAATGCCTATTGATAAAAACTATTACGAATGAAATAAGTGTTACCCACAATGATGAGAGAGAGAAATGTACATTATGAAGCGAAAGAACGAAGGTCAATGGGTAAAGAGAAAAAGTCATAAATGCAAAAAAAAAAGGCAGAGGAAAGAAAGCTAAAATCAGGAGTAGGGAAGAAATTAAAGGAAAGGGGAAATGCGCATGTCATCACATCTTCTAATGCTTAAGTGGTACATATCCAGTCACTGCTCATTACTGGACAATATATTCACCAGTACTGTGATTATAACATGATTGAATCATCCCCATCCTCACTTTAAGAATGAAATTAATGACGTAATTCCAGTGTTTACTGGCAAAACATTTAAAAGATTTGTAAAAGGTTAAAAACATGATTTAATGTGTTACAAATATACAACTGTAAAATTATATGTTTACTTTTGTTTGTGAGCCTAGCCTTTAGCGGCTGAGCCATCTCTCCAGCTAGTCCCTCAACCTAGAACTGACCTTAATACTTGCATGTACTTAAAATGGTATAAAAGCCAAAAGGAGGAGGGGGTTGGATAGGGGGTTTCTAGGGAGGGGAAATGGGGAAAAGGGGATGACATCTGAAATGTAAATAAATAAAATATCCAATTAAAAAAACCCACAAAAACAAACAAAATGAAAAGGACACAATACTTGACACAATATAAATTCAGAATTTAAATGTCAATCAAGTATAAATAACATTAAAAAGTAATCGGCAAACTAGAAAAAAAAATGTTCTTTTGAAACAGAGGCTCTCTGTATATCCCTAGCTGGACTGTAACTGTCTGTATAGACCAGGCTGTCCTGGAAATAATGTATTGAAGAAAAAATAGATGTTTAGTGTTTTGACTTCTAAATTTTTCCTTCTATGGATACAGTTGACATTGTGTACACAGTGTGAATATTTCTCCACTTGACACTATATTTCAAAGTGCCAGGATAACAGAAGAGCAGCCAGGAGTAAGAAAATTAAGTCAATATCTACTTACTTTAATAAAGCAAGCAATTTAATTATAAAGAAAAGTAATGTGTTTTAGGGAAATTTTAACTTTCCTACTCATTAATCAACAATAGCATATGTCATTCTAGTATCTAAATTTTTAAATTTTCAAAACTGATCCAAAAATTGTTTATTGATGATAACTGTAATAACATCAGGCATAGTGAGTCAACTTTAATCTTACCTATGTCCTCCAAGAAGATGTTTTAAAACATTCAGTGAACATTAAATGATTTGTGAACTGTCTTTGAGGCACTAATTAAAAAAATACCATCCAGAACTGTTTTGGAAATAAAAATGTCATCAGATTTGATGAGCAGAGAGTCTTTAGACAATTTTGGCAATTATGAATTCAAAAATAGAAGTATTTGTTAGGCAGAGAAATGACTTCGGGATTAAAATAAACACATCTTTTATCAGTCAGAGGCATTGATTTTAATATTACATTTCTGTCCCAGTATTTATATAGCTCATTTCCTCACAAGACATTACCAGGTAGTGCATGAAAGGGGAAAATTAGGAAGATGAGAAGCAGACCTCCTGACTTAAGAGGGATGCCTCAAAACTAAAGTAATTAGCGTTCAGAAGATAGAGTAGCAGAGAGGAGAGATCTGTACAAAAAAGGAACTGTAGCCTCCAGAAACTTTCTAGTCAACAAACACACTCTTCTACCCATTGCCATTAGAGAAGAAAGACTTTGGAAATATTTGAGAAACATTACTGATGCTCTCTTAGGACTGAAAATCATTTCTTTCCTCACCGACCAGACTGGGAAGCCTGGAAGATAAAGGAATTGCAAAGAACACATAAAGCTTGTAGCTGAATAGTGGGGATATCCATGCACGCACATATTATTTCTAAATATAATCTGTTCAGTCTATTTAATGCTAACTGTATGTATGAATTCAGAACCCATCACGTGGCTCTGGGAAACAAATTAATGTGCTCTTTACTTGAGAAGCTACCTCTCCCATTCTCAGCTTTCTTAAGAAGTAATTATACATATTTATCATCCTCCAGATTCTCATTAGCCTTGGGTTGATATTCTACCTGTTAGCATCTTAACTGTTCCTGAAAACCTTCTTATAACCGCTCTTATATATCTTTGTGGGTGGTATATCTTTTATGTTTTATACATTTTGAAATGACTATAATTTACTTTTACAGTTAAAAGCTTTTCTCTCGTGGTAGAATTTTAGGTTAGAAGATTTAGTTCTCCTTGGCATTCAAATGAAACTTTAAAATCTTGCTCTAATAACTCTTTACCCTTATTATTTCCTGCCTTTGTAACTTTCTTTAATGTGTATTTTTGTCTAGCTATCTTTGAAAAAATTCAATTTATCACTTAGCTTTAAGCGAAACTGATTACTATGTTCCCAGGAGTGGTTACTTTATGAACTTTGTATTTGAATTGCATTGGCCTTCTGATATATAGAGGTTTATATTCTTCATCAAATCTGGAGGATATAGATGCTAATTTTTTCACTTTTACCCATCCTTTTCCTCTTTTGTCCTTCATTGTTCTATCTCCATGTACAACAGAGTACCTTCAGATGTTCTAGATTTTTTAAATACTATTCCATCTTTAAAAGTGTTCTTAGTGTTTTATTCTAAATTGGTTCCATTGCTAGTTTCAATGCTCATACTCTTTAAGTCCAGTGAAGCCAGAGGAAAAAAAAACTATTACTGTTCTGATAAAGGAATGTAGCAATAAATGACTCCTAGTGAGAGCATGCTATGCTAGTAGATCAGTGCTTTTCTCAGCCAACATCTGAGAAGCTTCCTCCTGCAGTAGCTGGGAACACATACAGGGTGATTCCTGTGGATGAATTAGGGGAAAGCTGGAAGAAACAGAGGAGGAGGGCGACCCTAATAAAAGACCAGCAGTCTCAACTAAACTGGACCCCCGAGATCTCTGACACTGAGTTACCAACCAGACAGCATATACCAGTTGATATCAGCCCCCCAACACATATACAGCAGAGGACTGCAGGGTCTGGACTCAGTCAGAGAAGATGCACCTAACTCTCAAGAGACTTGAGGCCCCAGGAAGTGAAGAGGTCTGGTGGAGTGGGGCTGGGGGCTGGGGACATCCTCGTGGAGACAGTGCGGTGTGGGCAGGGGGAAGGAGGTGTGGGATGTGGAACATTCAGAGGGTGGACTAGGAGGGGGATAAAGTCTGGACTATAAAAAAAGGTTGAAAGAAAGAAAGAAAGAAAGAAAGAAAGAAAGAAAGAAAGAAAGA
>NW_021605377.1:12950268-13035023 GCF_004785775.1 Grammomys surdaster | reverse complement strand
AAGGAAGGAAGGAAGGAAGGAAGGAAGGAAGGAAGGAAGGAAGGAAGGAAGGAAGGAAGGAAGGAAGGAAGGAAGGAAGGGGTGTTTCCAACAAATCCCTCCCCTCGGGACTCAGAAACATTGAAGATGTGGAAGCAGCATGTAGATTGTAGGAACCAAAGAGGATCGAAGACACTATGGAAACAATGCTCCCAACATAAAGCAACACACATATATGAACTCACAGTGACAGTACACGCAAGGCCTCCCCTGGTCTAAGCCATATCGGGTCTCAGAACTGAGAGAGGAAAGCTCCCTAAACATGGATCTATCTCGAACTGACAGTTGCTCGCAAAGGAAAAATTAGTTCTCTTCAACAGAGTCTCCCTGAGTACACAAACCACATTTATGGGCACCCAGCAAAAGACAGCCAACTCAAAGTGAATTCTGTGGTGCTTTTGGAGATTTCTTTGTGGTTCTTTGCCTCATAATGCTTTATTTTGAATTTTCTCTTCCATTCTTATTTTTTGTTCATATATTATGCCTTGTGTTTTTATGGTTTCTCTGAGTGTGTATGTCTTTGTGTGCTTGTGTATGTGTGTGTGTATGCGTGTGTGTGTGTGTTTGTGTGCATGCACATGTATGTCCTTGTGTCTTTTCTCCCTTTTCTTTCTGTTTTTTTTTTTGTTTGTTTTTTCTATTGATTTGTTTATTTTATAAAGAAAGACAGAAAGAAGGGATGAATGGGTAGGAAGGTTTGGGAAGGTTTTGAGAGGAAATGAGGGAGGGGAAACAGTGATCAAAATATAGTGTATAGAAAACTATTTTCAACTAAATAAAAAGAAAGAAGTAAATGGGATAAGAACTGTTTTTGGATGTACATCTTTACAAAACTTCTATCTATAAAAATATCTTTGTATATAAAATACAAAATTTCATTTAGCAGTAAGGCTGCACAAATCATATAATCTGCTTCAGAGTTTGTAAACTCACCTTGAAACATAACTGTGTAGCAGATTTTTCTTTTTCTTTTTTTTTAAACGGGAGTCCAGGGAAGCAAGGATAGAAAGTTCTTGGATGAAAGGTAAAACCCATAAATATCACTCAGGGTCCTGCCACAACTGATATGCACATCACATTACAATTCTGCAGCACTTCCTCTCCTGGAAATTGCACAATGGCTGGGTGTGGACTCTCAGGCGTTTCCTGAATAAGTTCATGATCTTGGGAGCCTTTCACCAGCACGACAAATAGCACATTTTAAATGGCCTGATTCTGTGACAGAATTAGTTACAGAACAGGTAAGGTTAGTAGTGGAAGATCTTATTTAGTTTAGATTCTTTGTTAATACATAGTCTGTGTTTTGTATAATGTTAGGGCAAATGCTCGCTGAGTATCAATAGCACTTCCATCCTAACACGTATCAATAAATATATCTGAAAATTCCACTCTTCCTTCACCTTAGGTTGAAATGATGAGTGTATATTTAAAGGTAGCAATCTTCAAAAAAATACCGTAAAACTAGTGGTTGATTTCTGCAGGAAAAAAAAGTGACATTATAAGTGGTGTGAATGAATGATTTCTTTGTTGATAAAAAGGCATTCCTTACTTTGTAATGCCACTGGGGAGTAGATAACCAAGAATATATTTGCTTCTTTGTATATTGTGCAGGACACAGCACCCTGCCAGACTTTGCTTGAATACAATAATAAGAACTTACAAAAGTGGGTAACTATTTGTTGTCTGCAACGTATATTGGCTTTAAGGACATTGTTTTCTCTGGTTTTCAAAATACAGAAAACAAAACAAGTACAAAACAATAAAATATTTCAAATAAACAAATTTTTCAAAGCTTGCTTCAAACAGAACTGGAGCCAAAGTCTAGGTTGCTAGCTTTCTGCATTTCATTTTTCATGTTTATTCGGACAGCAGGAGGTCTTCATTTGATGTTCCATGGGAACAGATGTTCATTCCAGTTATTTACCTCCTCAGAAAGAGAAATCAATATTTAGAGTCATATACAAATGTGATAGAGACACTAATGCACTTTGTTCATAGAAATAGTGAATTGTAACTAGAATAATCAGATTTACATTTCCTATATTGATGCTTTAAAATACTGCAGGAATAATCCTCTAACAGGAAAATTCAGCAAAGTAAATCCCTAAAATCTTTGTATCCAGGAAATTCATTCATGTGTTCAATAAATATATACATTTTGTTCCAAGTCATAAACATTAAGTTACTCTACTATGTCTCTGCTAATGTAACAAGACCATCATATAGGCAATTAAGTGATATTCCTGTCTTTAACAAGCTCATAATCTACTGTAAAGTTGACGACTCGATACTAAAACTATAATTTAAAGGTCACTAGTATTTAACAGTAAGAAACGAAGAAAAAGGGTATAGCCAAGTAGTTAAATAAATAAGAAATGTCAACTTACACCAGGAGATTCAAAGACAACATCATATCATAGTTATCATCTGCTTCAAGGATGCTAGGTTAATAGAACAAAAAAGCAGCACTCATGAGAAACAATAAAGCTGAAAAGAAGATGAATCAAATAATGGAAGAATGCTTGGAAAGAGGTAGTTCTTTTAT
Source organism: Grammomys surdaster (assembly GCF_004785775.1). NCBI lineage: Eukaryota > Metazoa > Chordata > Mammalia > Rodentia > Muridae > Grammomys > Grammomys surdaster. The sequence goes on along the minus strand of NW_021605377.1, from coordinate 13,032,439 downwards.
CCATAGCATGTGAATTAGTTTTAAAACATAAGTGACTTGGGGGAGTGAAGCTTTAGTCTATAAAACTGACTCACAGGGGATGCTTTCTCCAATCTTCAGTTTCCTGACTAGAGGGAACAGAATTTTCCTAGACAATCTTTTATGAAGTCTGTCTTCTAAGTCTTCAATAATTGTTGACTCTATTGGAGTGGCAATTTTTTTAATCAATTAGTTACTTTATTCATTCACTTTGCATATCAATATCAGCTCCACCCCCTGCTCCCAGTACCTTCTCATGCATACTACTGCCATTCCTCCTTCTCCTTCTCCTTTGAGAAGGGCAATACCCCTTCTCCATATCAAGTCATTTCAGGACTAGGCACATCCTCTGAGGCTAGACAAGGCAGCCCAGTTAGGGGAATGATTTCCACAGGCAGGTAGGCAACAGTTTCAGGGAGAGTCACCTCTCCAGTTGTTGGAGACCCTCATGAAGACCAAGTTCAACATCTGGGACATATGTTCAGGGGACCTAGGTCTAACCCATGCTTTTTCTTTGTTTGGTGGTTCAGTCTCTCGGAGCCTCCTAGGGTCTAAGTTTCTTGACTCTGTTGGTCTTCCCATATTGTTTCTCTCTTTTTGGGTTCCCTAATCTTTCTCCCAACTCTTCTGTAAGTCTCCCTGAACTCCATGTAAAGTTTGGCTGTGGGTTTCTGCATCTCTTTGCATTGAATGCTAGGCGGAGCCTCTCAGAGGACTGTTATGCCAGGCTCCTGTCTGCAAGCATGTATCCAGGTACTTTGCTGAAGGTTTTATTAGCTGTGTGTGTTTTCTGGTAGAATTTGTGGGGTCACTTATGCATACTGTCATATCATCTGTAAATAGCGATATTTGACCTCTTTCCAGTTTGAATCTCCTTATTTATCTTATTGTTCTAGCTTGGACTTCAAGCACTATATTGTAGATAAGGAGTGAATGGGCAGCTTTGACTTGCTCCTGTTTTAGTGGAACTGGTTTAAGTTTCTCTCCCTTTAGTTTGATGTTGACTATTGGATTGCTGTATATTGCTTTGATTATATTTAGGTATGTGCCCTGGATCCCTGATTTCTTTAAAACCTTTAACCTGAAAGGGTATTGGATTTTATCAAACGGTTTTTCAGCATCTAATGAGATAATCATGTGATCTTTTTCTTTCAGTTTGTTTATATGCTGGATCACATTGATGGATTTTCATATATTGAACCATCCCCACATTCTTGAAATGGAGCCTACTTGATCATGGTGGAAGATGTCTTTGATATATTCTTGGATTTGGTTTGCAAATATTTTATTGAGTTTTTTTTTTTTGCATCAGTGTTCATAAAGGAAATTGGTCTGAAATTCTCTTTCTTTGTTGAATCTTTGTGTGTTTTAAGTCTCAGGGTGACTGTGGCCTCATAGAATGAGTTTAGCAATGTTTGTTCTGTTTCTATTTTGTGGAATAGTTTGAGGAGTATTTGTTCTTTTTTTGAAATTCTGGTAGAATTCTGTACTAAAATCATTTGACCCTGGGCTTTTTTTGATTGGGAGACTATTAATGACTGCTTCTATTTTCTTAATAAGGGTAATTGAACTATTTAGGTTATCTATCTAATCTTGATTTAGTTTTCGTAATTGGTATTTGTCTAGAAAATCATCCGTTTCTCTTAGATTTTCCAATTTTGTGGAGTATAGGCTTTTGAAGTAATACCTAAAGACTCATTGAATTTCCTTAGTGTCCATTGTTATGTCTCCTTTTAGCCATATGGTTTCTCAAGTGTTTTGTCAGATGATCCTGGTGACTGCATTTCTAGGGAAGGCTAGAGTAGCTGTGGGCCAGACAATGGAAGTCAGAGAACTGGACTGTACTGACCGTGCCCCAGGTAAACTTGACTGGGAAGGCATTTGTAGGGCAACTTTCCAAACTGGTTACTCCTGAGGCCCTGCAGGCTTCCACAGGAAACAGGATACTCTTGGGATTCCTTAAAACTCCTCAGGACCAAAGGGCAAGCCCAGAGGTAGACAGTGGTGTTCAAGGGAATGTGTTAAACTCACCTCTGCTGGCTACGCCCCAGATAGACCTGACTGAGAAGGGTTTCATGGGGCAGGGTTCCAAGCTTGTTACTCTTGGGACCCCAGAGGCGTCCACAGGGAAGCAGAGCATTCTTGGGGTTCTGTAAGGTTTCTCAAGACTAAAGAAGCCAGTGTGGTAATATTTAAATGTTGAAAACAGAAGCACGGCTCATCAGCAACTACTTTGTATCTATCCCAGGCCTTTACACATTTTATGTCACTCTTGTCTCAACGTATTCCTCCTAATAGATTAACCAAATACATAATAATGATGTCTCCATTTGATAATTTTTAAACCTATAAACATAATACCATGCTTATGCTGTATTCTGATATAACATAGTTTAATACAACATAAGTATAACATGTTCATATACAAACGTGAGAGACAAGTGCACACAGTGTCCCATTGTCATTCATTTTGGCAAAGACTTCCTTTCTTAGATCTTTCTTCCTCATCATTATCTTCAATTCAGTGTTCTCTGATGAGTCACTCCTACTAAAACACAATCAACCAATAATTCTTCTATCTCTTTAAAAATTGTTCTCTGATTTATAAAACTTCCTTCAGCCTCCGTGTTTTTAGTTACGTTGAAATTCTCAGTTTAGGAAGACAAGAAAGGACATAAGCATCGTGATTAAGTACATGGTGTCACTTCCCGTTTCGTTTTCCAATCCTCCAAGTCAACCTTTGATGCATTTCCCTTGTATTAGTCAGGCCCTGTGGACCATTTACCTTTTATTTCAGAAATTATCTATCTCCTCTTTTCCTAATACATACCCTGAGTCATTCCCTGTATCGTAAGATATCCACCTGGGTTTACCGATCCACAAAAATTACTTGGAAAACCCAAACTATCGTATTTTTCCTTTGGTTGCACCTTCTTAAATTTCCTATTTCCTCTTTCATTATCTCAGAATCAAGAGAAAAGTGAATAATACATAATTTTGCTATCAAGCATATCTTCACAAATTCATGTTTTATTTGCTCATATTTTTTTTCAATGGATACTGTTCAGCATGTACCATATATGAGGAACTGTTGCAGACACTAAGGATAAAACAGTAAGATCAGATAGACATACAAACTTCCTCACTTGATGGAACATGAGAGAAAAAGGATGAGACTGGAAGGTCTGTGATGCTATGCAGGATTAAGGAAATTATTTCATTGAATTAGCACTGAGTTACTAAATTCTCAGCTCATATTGTAAGTTGTACAGAACAACTCTTTACATTCACCTAGGAATACATGCAAAATCTCCTTCTTGAATCTCTATACCTCTATAGCACAAGGAATTCTTGTTATTAAAAGTAAAAAAAAAACAAAAAAATCTCAAAATCCTATAGGACCTTATTAAATATAATGAAAGAGATCATTGATTTCACACACACACAATTTGTCATGAAAAACTTCAGTCTAATTTTCAAGTCTAATTTCCCAGCTGAATCATGCTAAAAATAGAGTGATTGATCAGACAGTGAGAAATGCAGAAATACATCATCTGGAACTCAACTGGCCCAGTTATAGTGCCTAAATAAACAGATATTAGATGAGCCCATGAGAGTACCTCTTTACCTGGTCTTCTCATGAGATGCTTTCTCACCTGTGTGCCTTCCTCTATAGCACATATGGAAATGTCTCTTTCTATATAGATGAATATCATTATTTTAATAAACAAGCAAATCAACTATTATGAATTTTGTGTGAACCTAGCAAGGCCTTTTAAGTCTTCGTTTGCTTGTTCTGCTTTGATAAAATATGACCATTCTGTCCAATTGTTCAGGATTTTGCAAAGAATATGATATAAAGGATAATACTATGACTTTTTATGAGACACAGCACATGTTAAAATGTATATGTGAATAAATATGATCATTTCTTTTATCATGATAATAATTCCAATTGTATTGCGTGCTTTCTAGATCATGTTTATATTTATCTTAAAAAATAGCTTCAATTTTTAATACACAACTAAATAAATGCTTTCTTTTATAAAAGATCATGTTGAAAATTTTAATCTGAGAAGCTAATTTTAACATGTCATTCAAATATGTTGTGATATATGAAAATGGATATGTTTTGGACAATGGAAGTTCATTCTGTATATCTATTTGATGAACTTCTAACTGAAAACTGTGAGAGAGAGTAGAGTGATATAACATGAGTCTAGAGGATGCTGGAATTCTTCAAGTGCTATTTTTGTGAGATTGACAGATAATTATTACTAAACATAAGACCAACATTGAGAAATATTCCAATTCCAGGCTTTCAAAAATGAACAGATAATTCAGAGGGAGCACATGATTAAAAAATATCTGTGCCCTTTTCAGTTCTGCTGAGAGTTGAGAATACACCTTTGACAATAAATAGAAGAGTCAAGAAATTATTAAATGAAAATCTAAAGCCAGGTTACATTTCTAATATTATCTTTCCAAATAAAGATTAAATCCATATATATTGTTTGCATGATAAGATATTCCCTGGTAGGTAAGACATATGAGGAAAAGATGAATAAATTCCCTTACATATTTCAGTATAATTTAAAACTTAAGTTAGAACTTTAAAAGCAGGAAAATTGGTATGATATATATATATATATATATATATATATATATATATATATTATACTATATATTATATAGTATAAATTTTTTATCATCAATCTTAGACAGTTTTACATTAATAAAGTAAGTTTGGCAGTAAAGGACATTTTTTCCAGAGATTCAGTTACTTTTTTTTTTTGAGGACATTAAAGCAGAAAACTATATTGCTCTGCCTTTAATGGTGCCACCTCTCTTTGCCTTCTCTTAGCTTAACTAAACTGTTTATCCTATGTCTCTTGACTGAATTCTTTCCTCCAACATGGTAATAACTGGGATGGATTCATGTCTCAAGAGTAAGGACATTTGCTATTCTTGCAGAGCACCCCTGCTTAGTTCCCAACACCCTCACTGTAGCTCATCATTATCTGTAACTCTAGTGTTTGTAAGACTCTCTGCTTATGTTCATGCATACTTACCTACATGCAGCCAAAACTCTCACACAGATAAAGGAAAAATAAGCATATCCTTTTAAAGAGATGAGAACTTGAAGACTGGCCCATTCCCCATAACAGTTCCATCCTGCCCTAACCAAAGGTGCTGAATAATTTCATCTCAGTATTGCAATGTTTTTGTTGTAGTATACATGTAGACATATAAACTGTTTGTATGCCTAGTACCACTGCTTTGCCAGGGACCAAGGCTCTGTTCTCTTTATTCGGGGAGGTGCAGAGGTATTTTGAAGCAACCTGGAGGGAAGATCGAAAAGAATGATGGTACACATGTTTCCTATAGATATTAGTGCCCTGTAATTTTTCATTACCGTCTCTTTGTCTCTTAGAAGTATGGAATTTCTTAGTCCTTACCAGAGAAGAGATGTAAAGTGACTTATCTGATAGCATTATATTCTGATTTAGGCTTACTTTACTCAAAATCTTGATGTGTTTCACAAGGAGATCTGACAGTTTTTCAAGCTTTTAACTTATTGATTGACTTGGCTTATTCACTGTTTTGTAATTTGTTATACGAATTGGGTTATCTTCTGCTTCCGTCAAGACTGATGCCCCTGAGTTCTAAAACACACAGTTCTTGCAAATAACAAAATTACTCTCAGGAAAATTGCCTCTGCTGTATTTTAAGAGCCTAATTTGGCACCCAGAGTCATAGTTTGAATATATTCTGCAGGTGCTCACCTCACAGGAAATCTACAAACTATGCCCTCGGGTTTTAGCTCCTGGAGCTAATGGGAAGGAAGCACAGGAGAAGGGAGAGGGAGGAAGTCAAGGAAATTGGTTGCTGTACTGAACACATGCTTGCCCTAGGTACACTGATATAGTTTATGAAATGACACAGCAAAACAATACTGAACCAAACTCCATGTAACAATAACACACTCGATCAGCTATGGTTATTATTACTTATCATTTTAATTGTTTCATTTTTATTGATTATTTCACTTATTTACATTTCAAATGTTGTCCTCTTTCCCAGTTTCCCCTCTACAAACCCTTATCCCATTCCCCCTCCCACCTGCTTCTATGAGGGTGCTCCCCCATCCATCCACCCAATCCCACCTCACTGCCCTAGCATCCCCCTACCAGGCTTCACAGGACCAAATGTTATTTTGTTGTTTTTTATTCTTATCTGACTCTTCCATAAGCCTCAGAGAAGGTGGAACAGAAGCAAATGGGATTAAAGATCAAATAACAGGAATCTGAGGGAAATAATCTATGGTTTTTCATCTGTTCAGTGATGAATAGTTTCTCTTTACAAAGCTATTGGCAAACGTAATAGTTTCTACACAAGGTGGATGGTCCTAACATTAATGACCTGAGTATATGTGGACAAATGAATCAGCAGATGTCTCTTAAAGTGATGAGGTTGAACCAGGAGTCTCCTTTCTGGTTGTGTCTGATACTGACTCTGTTCTTAGCTTGACAAAAATCTGAGAGTTGCTCTGGCGTCTCAGTGACTATCAGGGCTGACAGGATCATGATTTACACGAAGCAAAAATGAAATCTAGTTCAACACAACTTAGTGAGCTACGGCTAGTTTAAATGTCTACAGTCTGACCATGAGCAGTTTGTGGTAGCATATTTAAGCACAGTAAAATTTGGAAAATTTTTCCTGATGTAATACAATTCCCATGGGCATGAGGAGGCATAATTACATTAAGGCTCAACTCAAAGTACATGTAACTTCTTTTAAAATGATAGGTTTTAAGGATAGACTACATATGTTAAGTTAAAGGCCTAGGGAAGAATTTGTTATATAGATAGCATAGAAGTCACTTGGGCTGTTAGCCACCTCCAATCCCTACTGAGTGAGCCTCAGGAGCTCCTGACTATACAAATAATGCAAAGGTCACAGAGTCTATTAAATATCTCTGATCCTGGCTGTGGGAGCTTGGAGGAGCCTCAGGCCATACATATAATAGAAAAATTACTGAAATTATCCATCTCTGTTTTTTTTTTTTTTTTGGTGAGACCTTGGTAAGACTTACCTTACAAACATTATAAATCACAGAGGTTTTTTTTTTTAAGTTGTTCTGGACAAGATTTCTATGTGCAGTAGTCCTGGGGCTTACTCTGTAGACCAGGGTGGTCTGGGCCTCAGAGATCTAACAGCTTCTGCTTCCTGAGTGCTGAGATTAAAGGCTTGGAATCTCTGTGTTTCCTAAATCACCAGGTTATTAACCGCCTCTGTTCCCAGGCTTCAGGTTGAAAAAACAGGTTATACATCTCTCCCATTGTCGAAAAGACAATTTTATATGTTTAACATTTTTGGTTGCTTAACATTCTTGGTTTCCTTAGTCCTTACTTGTAAGGGCAAGGAACTTTGTGCTCCCAACAGGTTATAAAGTCATCTCCAAGATGGCTGAACTAAGTTATTTAGAATAGAATATTATTAGCAATCTATATCAAAGCTGACTGTCAGGATCAGAACCACAAGCCTATGGTGATATAAATTTTATTCTCTGCATGGGGTTATTATTAGGATTCATGTCTTCATTTTTGTAATTCAACAGTAAGAAGGTCATCCTCAGTCAATCCTAAGCTGCACAGAAAGTCTGCTCAACCTTCTTTGAAGCACATGCTTGTTAATGAGGAGAAGAGTCCCACTGACTCTTTGTGACTGACTTCATTTATTCACTTTCTAGGTCTTCTCTTTCTAGAGTCTGTGGGTTGTTTGTGGTGGCTGGAGTTATTTCATTCCATACAACCTTTCCCTAAAGGAGCATAGGAGACAGGAGAAAAGGGATTTGACCTCCCTACCATGGTTCTTCTCATTTTAGCTCACAAGTAGAGATAGTCCAACCCTTGACATCAGAGTTTAGCCTCTTTTTTTTTATGTCTTGTAGAACCTAAGGCCACACATGAACAATTGTTGCTGCCTTTATAACTCCCTCAAATACATACTCACATAGGCTTGTTATTAAACTCAGATCTCAAGCTTTAGGGCTGTTTGCTTGCATGTATCCTTTCATAAACTACTGGCTTACACAGGTGCCATTCAGTAAATAATTACTGAATTAAATACAGACTTGAGGTCCAATTTCACAGAGGACCAACCCTACCACACTGAAGTTTCTGACTAGTTTATTTCATGGCATTTACTTTCTTTGGAGTCAGTGAAAAACTTTAAAAGAACTCTCTCTCACACTCTCACTCTCTTTTACACACACACACACACACACACACAGGCACATATTCACACAATTGCTCCATTCAGAGGTTTGGTTATTAAAAGGGGGTTAAAAATTCAAATCACTAATGTTATAATGATGAACATTAACCAACCTCCTTTCTTACCTGACCTTTGAACTGGATTTAAATGACTTTGCTTTCTAGCCAAAATGCTTCTAAATATAATGTGCAAATAAATACAGCACTAATTACTAAAAGAGCCCTTCTGGCATAGGCAGACCATACTTAATGGAATAATAAATCACTAGTTTGGGACTCCTTGATCTTCGTCTTCTGTACTTTTTTTTTTTTTAACTAAATGAGAACTAAAGCAACTGAACTCAGGAAAACTAAAATTTAAATCACAAATAAACAGGGTACTTTAGTAAACTTAAAATCTCCACTCTTAATTCAGAACATGTATTTATTAATTTATGTGTTCATCATAATTCACTTGATAAAAGAAGTAAGGTATTATTCTACAACAAGAGATATGTCTGTGATAAAAAAAAACCATAGCCAAAAGCATTCTGGGAAGGGAAGGGTTTCATCTGAGGGAAAGGGTCTATCACTGAAAAATTAAGGGAAGGGCATGAAAGAAGCATTCTGGAAGCAGTAACTGAAACAGAGACCACGAAAAGGTGCTGCCTACTGGCCTGTTGTCATTCTTGCTATGCTTGTATTCTTATACTACCCATGATCACCTGTCCTGGTCTGTCATCATTCACAGTGAATTGGATGCTCCCCATCAATAAGTAATGATGAAAATATCCCACAGAAATGCCAAAGGCAAGTTTGAGTTTGTCATTTTTCTCATTTTAGGTCTCTTCCCAGATGACTAGCTTCTTTCAAGTTGACAAAAGGCAAACCAGAACAGAGAGGCAAAATACTCCTTAGTATTTTGAACATGAGTTTTGTCCCTGGATCTAGAAGGAAGAAAGAGAAAAGGAAAGAATGGAATTCTACACGTTGTCCTCTGACTAAGCATTTTCTCTGTGACATGGGAACAAACACACACATGAGCACACACACGTACACACACACATATCCAGACACTGAAATGTACAGATGCATTGACACATCAATCAATAAATAAATACAACTGAAAACTTTGAAATAAACTCTAGTTAGTTTATACAAAGGTTTGTCTCATAGCTATATCCTGGAAAATTTTTCTTTCTAACATATCAAATGAGTTTATTTTTTAAGAGTTGGATTCAACAGAGAATATACAGAATTGAGGAAGGGCCTTGACAGCAAATTTAATAATTTCTTACTTAAGAAATAGAATATGAGCCTACTGAAAATAGTTAAATATTTCAGGAGTTACATTAAAAGTAATAGAAAGCAGCAAGCAAATTTATTTATGGTAATATCTATGTAAATATATCCCAGAATTTCCATATGTAGTGTCTATAAGTTAATTGTTATTGAGAAATTAGCCAACATGGCCTCATGTTTGGTAATCTCAGCACTTGGGAGGGAGGCAGAGACAGGAGAATCATAGTAAGTTCAAGGTCAAATTGGTTTACACAGTAATTTCTAAAGTAGCCAGTGCATGACCATGTCATAACATTATGAATAGAATATTTTCCATTCAAAAAACTCTTTGGCATTCTATATATATATATTTTCTACTTACTGATCACCTCAATTCACAATCCAACTTTTAGAAACAGAAATATATGCTTGATATTTAAATGTGATAAAGTTTACAGGTATAAAAGTAGACTTGCATATGCATCTTGTTCTTTATGAAATAGTTCCTTAAGAACTATATTGACAGCTTTTTAAGTTATGGCATCAAAGTAATGCATATTTATGGAGAACTATGTGACATTTGATAAACATAGATATGAGGTTCAAACTGGGGCAAGAATACCAATGTCATCAATTTTTTTCATTTGTTTATGGTAAAATATTCACAATTCTTTTCTCTAGATTTTTGACATGAACACAATACTCTCATTATCTATAGTCCTAACATTTGATAGAAAGCACCAGAACTTGTGTTCCTTTTCTAATTGTTATGTAATATCTATTGGCTAAGCTCCAATTTACCTGGCTCTTATTATTATTATTATTATTATTATTATTATTATTATTAAGACTTTGGAAACCATTATCATTTTCTCAATAGTCTGTTAATTTAAATTTCAAAATGGAGAGCATGATAAACAGCAGTATATTTTCTAGCACGGACAAAACCTTGCATTTTCTTCTCTGTACAGAAATGAAAATTGTATTTTAATGAACTAAAATCCAAATTCCAGCTTTCCTTTAGACCAGGTGTATTTCAAGTGTAAAACAGCAGAGACATTTAAAATAAGTCTCAGGTATCACATAATGCAACCATTCTGACTTAAGAAAACATTTCCAGGAAATACAATTTACTAAACTTAAATCTGAGTCAGGGGTCTCCGAGGAGATGACTCAGCAGGTAAATGTGACTCCTGCTAAGCCTGAGAACATGGGTTTTGTCTCCTGGACCTAGATGGGAGAAAAAGAGAAGAGAATGAAATGTTACAAGTTGTTCTCCAACTAAACAACTTCTCTGTGACATAGGAACACACACACACACACACACACACACAAACACATACAAATACGCTCACACACATAAAAACATACTCATGCAGACACACACTGAAACATACACATGCATATGCACATCAATAAATAGATACAATTGAAAAATTGAAATAAAGTATAGTTAGTCTATCGAAAGGTTTGTCTCAGACCTAAATCCTGGATAAAAAATTTTTTCTAACATACCAATTGTTTTTAATCAATTTATTCTCTCATATATTTCATCCCAATTGCAGCTTCCCCCCTCTTTATCCCTACCTCCTCCTTATGTCTTACCTTCTCCATACCCCTCTCCTTTCTCCCCATCCATTCCTTCACCATTTTCCTTCAGGAAAAAGTCAGGCTTCCCAGGGTTATCAACCAAACATGGTATATCAAGTTGCAGTAAGATTAGGTACCTCTTGTTGAAAGGACAGCATAAACTCCATTTGTCTCCATTTAAGGACCAGGCTTGGTAAAAAAAAAAAAAAGAAAGAAAGAAAGAAAAAGAAAAAGAAAAAGAAAAGAAAAGAAAAAAAAACTTTTAAGGGCACCAGCTTTAGGAACAGACACAAAGTCCCAGAAACTAGGCCATAAGACACCAGATCCATGGACATGCCATAAAATCCACAATAAGATAATAACCCCCCCCCCTCAGCCTGGTGATAACTACAAAAGTAGGAAAATACCTTATCTCAGAATGGGCCATCTGTGCTGGGCAGCCTTATTTCATCATATGGTTAAATGTTGATGACATAGGAATGCACATCACTGACCACCTGTGACCCATATCATCCACCAATGAAATTTTAGATTACCTAACCCCACTAGAGAATTCTACTTGTTCCCTATAAGAAGGCCTCTGTGCCTATGCCTAGAGAAGGGTTGACCACTGTACACTGAGTGTTTCTGCAGAATAAATGTTCTTTGCTCTTGCATACTATCTGAGTCTGGGGTCTTCTTTCAGTGAATTTTGGACCCTTATATTCTTATATTGAGGCAGGGTAAGACAATCCAGTAGAAGGACAAGGGCTCTAAAAGCAGGTGTCTTAGTTCAGGCTTTACTGCTGTGAACAGACACCACAACCAAGACAACTCTTATAAAAAACAACCTTTAAGAGGAGCTGGCTTATTACAAGGTCCCCTTCAATTACTGGAGGTCAGGCCTCTATCCCCACCTTCCCACGATTAGAATTGCCACAGCCCTTCTATACTTAGAGAAGGGAGGAGATGTCAGGGGCAGCCCTGCTTACACACTGTAGGCCTAAATTCAGCCATAGGCCTAAAATCAGCAATAGGCCTGCCATACATGTATACTTGGGTCTCAGTGGAAAAACATTGAAACAGATGGCTATAAGCTAATGTAAACAGGCAGCTTTTGTGGAAATCTACAACCCTGAGTAGTCATAGACCTTGTAAATAGGTAGCCTTGGCAGAAAATACCAACTTAGATAAGGTCAAGCGAGTCATAGGCAGAATCATAGTGACATGTCCCCTGAACCTTCACCCAGCTGATACCTGGTTCTGAAGATATCTGTATTCCCCCTGAATACCCACACTCCAGTGTCATTCCCTTCCCCACATCCTGCCTTTCTGTGTTTATAACCCCTGTGTGAATGAATTACGATTTGAGAAAAAATAATTTATAAAAAAAAAGAGGAGCTGGCTTACAGATTCAGAAGTTCAGTTCATTATCACCAAGATAGGAGCATGGCAGCATCCAGGCAGACATGGATGCGGTTGAGCTGAGAGTTGTATATCTTGTTCTGTCGCAGCTAGAAGACTCACTTCCAGGCAGCTACAATCAGGGCCTTAAAGACCACATGCAAAGTGATATATGTACTGGAACAGGGCCACACCTACTCCAACAAGGCCATACCTCCTAATAGTGCCACTCCCTGGGCCAAGCATATACAAATAATCACAGCAGGCAAAGGCAGCAGAAACAGCCCCTATTCTTTCTGCTAGGAGTCCAGGTTAGTAGAGTCTATGGGTTTTCTTGTGTTTTTTTTTTTTAAATTAATTAAGTAGTTAATTAATTAAGTTTGTACTTATTCACTTTATGTCCCACTCATTGCTTTCCCCCATCAGCCCCCACAATCCTTTCTACATTTCCCCTCCCCTTCTTCTCTGAACGACTGGGGTCCCTCTTGGTTATTTCCCCACCCTGGTACTTCAAGTCTCCACTAGGTGTTTCCTCTCTCACTGAGGCTCAACAAGGTAGTTCAGCTAGAACATATATCACATACAAACAACAATTTTTGGGATAGTTCAGTTTAAATTCAGGACCCACATGAAGACCAAGCTACACATCTACTACATATGTGCTCAGAGGCCTAGGTCCATCCTATGCATGTTCAGGTTTTACTGCTGTGGTTGGTGGTTCAGAATCTGAGAGCCCCAAGAGTCCAAGTTAATTGACTCTGTTGGTCTTCATGGAGAGTTCCTATCCCCTTCAGGTTCCACAACCCTTCTTCCTACTCTTCCATAGGAGTCTCCAAGCTCCATCCACTGTTTAGCTGTTGGGTGTTTGCATCTGTCTAAGTCAGCTTCTGGGTGGAGCCTCTCAGAGGACAGCCATGCTAGACTCATCTCTGTGAACATAAGAGAATACCATTAACAGTGGCAGGGATTGGTGCTTGTCCATGGGATGGATCATATCCCCAATGCTCTGAGTCATAGCTAAGGACACTCCCATTGATTATTGGGGACTTCCCCTATTCCAGGTCTCCATCTATTCCTAGAGCTGTTTTATACCTCTCTGATCTCTGTCAGTTATAGATTTCCATTTATTCTTATGGCCATTAGTCCATCTCACCCCTACCCCCTGTCACAAAGGAAACTTCAAAAGATACAAGAAAATTGAAATAACACTTTGCATCTAAAGAGCCTTGTGGTGGTGTTGAACCTCTGGTTCCTACAATTCTTCCCCCTCTTCAGCAGGATTCCCTGAACTCTACCTAATGTTTGAATATGGGTCTCCGCATCTGTTTCCTCTAGTTGCTGGAAGAAATCTTCTGATGACTATTGGATTAGAGACCAATCTATGAATACAGTAGAATATCATTAGGTATCATTTCATTGACTTTTTTGCCATACATATTTATTCTATCCTACATAATACAAATATCAAAGAAATACAATGCAGATGTGATTCCCTAACAATTTACCTTGGGCCCCCTTAGTTTTAAAACTAGTATATTACTATTTGGTATTCTCTAAAATTGATCATTTACTCAGACACAAAGCAAGTCTCAATAGATACAAGATCATTGGAATAACTCTGTGTCTAATCTGAGAATGATAGATTAAAGTTGAACTTCAACCACAATGAAAACAACAGAAAGCTGACTAACCTATGGAAACTGAACAACTCCATACTGAATGAAGAGAGAGTAATTAAGGACTTTATAGAATTCAATGAAAATGAATATACAACATGCCCAAACTTATGAGACAAGATAGAAGTAGTTCTAAGAAGCAAGTTCATAGCATTAAATAAATAAAATAACCAATAAAAATTATTTTAAAAAATTATTTACCTTTCAAATGTTATCTCCTTTCTAGGTTTCCCCTTGGTAAATCCCCCATCCTCTATCCCCTCACCCCTGCTTCAGTGAGGGAGCTCACCACCTACCCACTCACCCACTCCTGGCTCACTGTCCTAGCATTCCCCTACACAGGGGCATTGAGCCTCCGCAGGACCAAGGGTGTCCCCTTACATTGATGCCAAATAAGGCCATCCTCTGCTACATATGCAGCTAGAGCCATAGGTCCTCCCATGTCTATCTATGGTTGGTGGTTTAGTCCCTGGGAGCTCTGGGAATTATGGTTGGTTGATATTGCTGTTCTTCCTATGGGGTTGCAAACCCATTCAGCTCCTTCAGCTCCTTCAGTTCTTCCCCTTACTCCTCCATCGGGGTCCCTCAGTCTGATGGTTGGCTGATAGCGTCCACATCTGTATTTGTCAGGCTCTCGAAAAGCATCTCAGGGGACAGCCATATCAGGCTCCTGTCACCAACTGCTTCTTGCATCAGCAATGGTGTCTGGGTTTGGTGTCTACAGATGGGATGGATCCCTATGTAGGGCAGTCACTGGATGGCCTTTCCTTCAGTCTCTGTTCCACTCTTTGTTCCTGCATCATAATTTTTTTAAAAAAATTAAATATGTGTAACTATTGGCTTAATTTTTCCTTATGAGGAAGAAAGTGGTCTACCTCAATCAATATATTCTTGAGTATTCTAAAATGTTTTGATTATTACTTCCCTATCTTCATCATATTATAACTTAAAAACCTTTTTTTTTTAATTATTGTGCTGGAGAGATGCTTTGCCAGTTAAAATGCTAACTGCTCTTACAGTAGTCTTGAGTTTGGTTCCCAGTACCTCACATCATATGTTCATAAATTCCTGTATGTTCAGCTCCAGGAGTCTTGACATTCTCTTCTGGCCTCTAGAGATACTACATGTTGTGTACATAAACACACACACACACACATACACATACACACACACACACATGTGCGCATACATACACACACACTAAACACATTCATCTATATCTAAAATGTATATTCCTACAAGAATGAAATATTCAACTGAAATAATATAAAAATAACAAACTCATATCCATTGGTCTTAACTCCCAAGTCTACTTTGTATATTAGAGCACTTTCTTTGTCCAGTCATGTACAGATAATTAAAATATGGAAGAAGACTTTACTTAAATTTCCAATGTTGCAGCAATTTTTCAGCCTTTAGGAGTTAATGCCCTTTCACTTAATTTGATTTTAAACAAGAAAGCAAATTAGATTTTTTATATTAAAATTTCCTACTTTATAATGAAAAACTAAAATTTAAAAGTATTTGCATTTCTACTCAGTTTATTCTAGTTTTTAATTTCTTTAAGTCTTCTCAAACCATATAAAATGCTAAGAAGTCTCTAATTACTAGTGACATTTTAATAACATAATAATTTCATTATTTCTTTGAGAATTTCTTATAGTTTTCACTGATCACCTGACTCCTTCTTTTTCCTCCCACCTCCTTCTAGATCCACCACACTTTCTAGCATTTGGTTTTAAGAAGAGACTATTGCTTTGTAAATGTCATGGCCCTCTGGCTTGTACCAACATTTTGCTTCATTTTCTGGCATGTTCCCTGATCTTTAAGTGTAGATGTCATGTTGTAAATATATCACTTTGAGACAGGCATTTTTTGGTGGGTTGATCTCTGCTGTTTGACCAGCTGTGGCTTCCCGTAATGATTTCTGTGTATTACAAAGACAGGTTTCTTTGAAGAGAGGTGAGAGCTACACTTATCTGTGAATATGAGCATAACTATTCAGAATGCAGTTAATGTACGCTCTTTAAGGAAATGGGTAGGTTCCTCTAGGTTCCATGGCTTCATCATACAATGGTATTTGGATAAATTTATAGTGTCAGACATAAATTACCTTTTTTTGTCTCTCCCTTATGTGCATTAAGTGGGTGTTGGTTAACACAGGATAAAGGTTCCACTGTGCGCCTTTAGGATTATCTTGCAATGTTGGTACAGAGATAGGTAGGAAGATAAATGGAATAGAATTGAAGATTCAGAAATGAACCAACACACCTATGGTCACTTGATCTTTGACAAAGGGGCTAAAACTGTCCAGTGGGAAAAAGACAGCATTTTCAATAAATGGTGCTGGTTCAAATGGAGGACAACATGTAGAATAACGCAAATCAATCCATTCTTATCTCCTTGTACAAAGCTCGAGTCCACATGGTAAAGGACCTTCACATAAAACAGGATAAACTGAACCTAAAAGAGAATGTGGGAAAGACCCTTGACTACTTGGGCACAGGGGAAAAGTTCCTGAACAGTACACCAATGACTTATGCTCTAAGATCAAGAATTGACAAATGGGACCTCATAAAATTACAAAGCTTCTGTAAGGGAAAGGACACTGTCAATAGGACAAAATAGCAGCCAATAGATTGGGAAAAGATCTTTACCAATCTCACATCCAATAGAGGGCTAATATTCAATATATAAAAAGAACTCAAGAAATTAGAGTCCAGACAATTGAATAACCCTATTTAAAAATGTGGTACAGAACTAAACAAAGAATTCTCAAGTGAAGAAACTTGAATTGCCAAGATGCACCTAAAGAATGTTCAACATCCTTAGTCATCAGGGAAATGCAAATAAAATCAACCCTGAGATTCTACCTCACACCAGTCAGAATGACTAAGATCAAAACTCAGGTGATAGCAGATGCTGGAGAGGATGTGGAGAAAGAGGAACACTCCTCCATTGTTGGTGGGATTGCAAACTGATGTAACCACTTTGGAAATCAGTCTGGCGGTTCCTCAGAAGATTAGACATAGCATTACCTGAGGACCTAGCTACACCACTCCTGGGCATATACCCAGAAGATGCTCCAATATATAACAAGGACATATGCTCCACTATGTTCTTAACAGCCTTTTTTTATAATAGCCAGAAGCTGGAAAGAACCCAGATGTCCTTCAACAGAGGAATGGATACAAAAAATGTGGTACATTTACACAATGTAGTACCATTCAGCTATTAAAATCAATGACTTCGAGAATTTCTTAGACAAATGGATGGAACTAGAAAATATCATCCTGAGTGTGGTAACCCAATCACAAAAGAACACACATGGTAAGCACTCACTGATAATTGGATATTAACTCAAAAGCTTGCGATACCCAAGATACTACTCACAGATCACATGAAGCTCATGAAGAAGGAAGACCAAAGTGTGGGTGCATAGGTCCTTCTTAGAAGGAGTAACAAAATACTCATGGGAGCAAATATGGAGATAAAACATGGGACAGAAACTGAAGGAAGGGTTATCTGGAAACTGTTCCATCTGGGTATCCATCCCATGTGCAGTCACCAAAGGTAAACGCTCATGTGGATGACAGGAAGTGCGTGCTGACAGGAGCCTGATATAGCTGTCTCCTTAGAGATCTGCCAAAGCCTGACATACACAAAGACAGATGCTTGCAGATAACTATTGAACTGATCATGCAGTTCCCAAAGGAGGAATGAGAGAGAAGACTGAAGGAACTGAAAGGGTTTGCGACCCCATGCAAAGAGCAACAATACCCACCAACCAGAGTTCCCAGGGTCTGAACCACCAGCCTGAGAGCACATAGGGAGAAACCCATGGCTCCAGCTGTTTATGTAATGGAGGAGGGTCTAGTTGGGCATAAGTGGGAGAGGAGGTCCTTTGTCCCATGAAGGCTGGATGCCTGAGTGCTGGGGAATTCTAGACTGAGGAGGTAGGAGTGGACAGGTGGATGGGGGCACATCCTCATAGAAGCAGGAGGTGGGAGGTGAGATAAGGGGTTCCAGGGTGGGTGGGGAATTTGGAAAAGGGGATCACATCTAAAATGTAAATAAAATATCCAATTATATATACATATGTACATATACATACACACACACACACACACACACACACACACACACACACACACATATATATAATGATTCTCCAAGTCCTATGTCAAAGATATATGGTATTTTTAGCCTCCTCCTCCTCCTCCTCCTCCTCCTCCTCCTCCTCCTTTTCCTTCTTTTTATCCTTCTTCTTGTCCTCCTCATCCTCCTCCTTCTTAAATGCATTAAAGGTAATAGCCTTTATTTTCACTTGGGGAGCTATCTTGGATTCCTGTGACAATTCACTCAAAAGCAGATATCCAATTTCTAACAGTGATGTTTGACTATAGATAATATTTATACAAAACAAATAAAAACTATGCACACACAAATTAAAACAGGCACATAAAATATTTTTTCTTATTTTCTTCTAAAAAAGCCTAAACAATTTATATGATTATCCAGTTGGTTAACTATCAAAAGTTTTATGGTGAATAATTATTACACAAATATCAGAAAAACCTTGCACATGTAAGAATATAATGGCTAGACTATATACAAGAATATAATTTTGAACACAATCTACACCATGTTCTGTAATTAAACCCAGCCACTATCATTACCAGCTGAGGAAGCCAGTCTACTATTAACAAATTTGATTTACATGAAGTCAAACAGTAAATGATTTTCCCCATAATAGTTGTCTAAGTCTAAAGTCTAAAAGTCTCTGTAATCTTTGTCCCTGTTTTCAACTTATGATCCTTCTAGAGAAAGGCAGACATCAACCTGAAATCTACAATTTGCCTATGCCATTAACCTTCTAATGACACTGAAGTTTCTTTTTACCTCTTTAAAGTGTTCCCATCCCTCTGCCTGCATTTCAGTCTCTGCCAAAACGCAAGCAATAGTGACTCTTTCTATTGCCATGGCAAAACCTATATATAACCTCTTTGCTTGTTTTAAAATAAACTTATCAGGTCAAATATTCGGATAGTGCATAAACTCCCTAAGACCAGCCAGCAACTACTCCTAATTTTGTTTAAGACAACTGACTGATCATTCAACTATGCAACAGCTGAATTTTTTTTACAGTGCAACCTTCATCTTATATAATATTTATGCATCTGTGGAGATCATAGAGATAGCAAATGATATATTCCAAAATGAGCAATTAGTGAGGTGTGTGGACATGCTCAGCTTGGCATAGAATGAAGATGTATCTATCATTCCTCATAAGACAGAAAGTTCACTACAGTATTTTATTTCCACACATATAAGATACAAATATAATTGTAAGTTTTAAATGTCATGCATGCATTTGATTTTCCAGGGTTAAAATTCTCTGAAAAGTGAAATATCCAAACTTACACTTTTACTTAGTTTCATTCAAGAAATGATGGTCATTCATTCATCACACACACATACACACACACACACACACACACTGAGAGAGAGAGAGAGAGAGAGAGAGAGAGAGAGAGAGAGAGAGAGAGAGAGAAACTTAATAAAGAACTTCACAGGTCCAGCTTGATTGTCCATGTTTGTAATCCTAGCAGTCAATAGGCTATAATAGCTCTATTATATGGCTCTATTATATAGCTCTATTATATAGCTGAGTTCCAGGACACCCTGGGATTCAAATTAGACCTTGTGCCAATAGAACAAATGCTGAGAATATTCATTTAGGAAGACCAACAAAGTCAACAACTAACGTGGATCTTTGGGGATCTCAGAGTCTAAATCAGCAACCAAAGAACACATACTTGCTGGAGCTAGGCCTCCCTGGATACACACACACAAACACACACACACACACACACATATGTATATGATGTGTATGTGTATGTGTATGTATATGTATACGTATATCTTGGTCTTTATGTGGGTCTTGAACAACTGGAGTGGGTGCTATTCCAAAAGCTGTTGCCTGTATGTGGGATAAGTTCTTCTAACTGGGCTTCCTTGTCTGGCCTCAGTGGAAGAAGAACCATCTAGCTTTGCAAAGGCTTGAAATGGCAGAGTTGGAGATACTGGGGGTTACCTGCTCAAATAAAGGATAGTGAATGGGGGAAGGATTATGGGAGGGGGCGACTGGAAGGGGGCAATGAGTGGGTTTTAAAGTGACAATTAAAAAATAATAATTAAATAATAATAATTATTAAAATAATTATTAAATTAAAAAAGGTCATTGATTTAATTAATAAAACTCTCTCTCTCTCTCTCTCTCTCTCTCTCTCTCTCTCTCACACACACACACACACCAAAATTATAATTTAAATGTGAAAGTGGAGCATAACTTGATATATTCATGACAAAATTATAACTCTGTGCTCATGCCATTAAAGACATTTATATTATTTTTCTCATTTAGGTTTCAAATCCAGTCTTAAGTTTGGCTGATATTATATAACAGAAGTATTACCAAATACTAATATATTAGTTTTACAAAATGATCTAAGCCTTGGATAATTGGACAGAGATTGCATTTGCATTTTATTTATTAAATACTCATATTACAATTCATATCACATCAGAGTCTCACTTGATATGTTAGGGAAATATATCCAAGATTCATCTCTGAGACAAGCCTTTGTATTAAGTAACTTGGATTTATTTTTTAAAAGTAATCTCTTTTATTAAAAATAGATTTGTTTCTCATACATTATATCCTGATTACAATTTTTCTTCCCACTCTTCCCACTCTTCAGGCTTATCTCTTCTCCTTCCATCCATATCCACTTCCTTTCTGACTCTTACTAGAAAAGAATAGGCTTCTAAAAGATAATCATGAAACATAATAAAATAAAATATAATAAGATAAAACAAAAACTATTGCAAGATATGAAGCCCCCAATACATACATAGCAGTGGACTGCCTTGCCTGAACTCAGTCAGAGAAGATGCACCTAAACTTTAGAGACTTGGGATCCCAGGGAGTGGGGAGATCTAGTGGGGTGGTGTGGGAGTGAGAATATCCTCTTGGAGATGGGCAGGGGAGGGAGAAGGTGTGGAATGTGGAATAGTTGGAGGGTGGACCAGGAGAGCAATAAAGTCTGGACTTTATTTTATTTTATTTTTGTTTTTTTCGAGACAGGGTTTCTCTGTGTAGCCCTGGCTATCCTGGAACTCACTCTGTAGACCAGGCTAGCCTCGAACTCAGAGATCTGCCTGCCTCTGCCTCCCAAGTGCTGGGATTAAAGGTGTGCGCCACCACTGCCCGGCTCAAGTCTGGACTTTAAAAACATATTAAAGAATAAATTTTTAAAAATGAAGATGGAAAGAAAGAAAGAACAAAAGAGAAAGAAAGAAAGAAAGAAAGAAAGAAAGAAAGAAAGAAGGAAGGAAGGAAGGAAGGAAGGAAGGAAGGAAGGAAGGAAGGAAGGAAGGAAAATTGGACAAAAGAAACCTCAGGAACAAAGAGTAGCAAGAGAAGACACAGCATTCAATGGCCACTCATTCACACATTCATAAAAATAATAAGCTGAAAGCTATACTACATGTGGAGAGCCACATGTCAGCCCTAAGCTTGCTGCTTCAGTCTCTGTGAGGACCTATGAGCCATGATTTAAAGAAGATGAAGGTTGAGACATACTATAGTGTTATTGCATAAGGCTTAATACAGTAGATATGGAAAATTATTTTTTAAATAGTTTAAATTTAATAGCTTCAAACTCGGAACAAAAATGTCCACAAAACTATCAAACACAAATTAGCGAAGCCTTTTGATATCTACACTTTTCTGTACCTAAATTTGACCTAAGCAATTGCAGGCCATTTCTTCCATTGATTAAAAAAAACTGAACTCAAGTTAAGTCAGTATTATTGTCCATCAGTCGGCAGAAAAGAACAGCAAAACTGAACACAGCACACTTGGGCATGAAACATGTTTAAAATGTGTCAATTTCTATGATTATCATGCCTGCCACATAGTAACCTATTACTGAGTGAGCACACTTTGTCAATCAGTAACTTTTAAAAATATTTTTGCTTGTGATTTGTTTAGTGTCCAGTAAGTTCTAACTAATATGTGCTCCTGGGTGTAAAATTATGGCCTGTCTCATTTTACACAGACCAAGAAGATCAAAGTAAATTTAAACGTTAATAAAGTAAGGGTGTGTGCACATGTGTGTGCCTGTATGTGTGTTATATACATAAATATGTATATAAATATATTTATGACATATTGATCTTTACATACGTTTATCAATCCATATATATGTGGAAGTTTCATGTGCTGTAGCATGTGTCAATCAGAGGTCAACTTGCAGAAGTGGTTTTACTCCTTCTAACATGATGGTAAAGGGTGTGAGGAGGGATTTAATTCAGGTAATCAGGTTGGTGGCAAGTTGCTTTTAACTGCTGAACCATCTTGGTACCTCTCCCCCAGTATATTTCTCTATAGTGCTTCTACATTATAGAAGTTTCCAGGGTTTTTATTTTCTTGTTATAGGGAAAACATAATATCCAGAGAATCCGGCCGGTGCTTCTTCCATGAGGCCAGCATAATTTCCTTCTATTATTCCTCTTCAAGATAATGTAACTGCATGTGATACTAAAAATTATCCTTTTTATTTTTTCCTGGACTCTTTTTTTTCTAAAATCCAATTTAGCAATACGAAGACCATTGTGAAAGAACAGTGGGTGAATTTATATGTTTGCTAAAGCTGACATACTGCAGTCCACACACGTTTAAATGAGAACATACATGTTCTCATCATCTTCAGTCCTGAAAAAAACAAGGTGAAAACCAACAGGATTGATTTATATAGAGGTTCCTCTCCTTCCTGCACAGATGGCCACCTTCTTCATCCTCATGTGACGCAGTCTTTCTGTCTAAGCTATATGTGTTCCGATGTAGATTATAAAGGAGCCTAATCCTAATGGGTTGACACCAAAGCTCGTTTTAAATTTACTCCTTTCAAAGTCTTTCCTCTGCATGCTTCCTATTAGAGCTTTGGTGCATGGATCTTTTGTCAATAGTCCAGATAATAATCTATATTTGGGGCTATCACTTCTGTCTCTCTGTGGGAAAAATTTCTCAGAAAAGGATCTTCATAGATTATCAGATGCGCCATAAAATAACTACTTTTGAACTTTGCACAGTGCCAGGCATGTTTACATTGGAACAAGATAACTAGGTTATCATCAGTAATCATATGTCATATGATTAGCCAACCTGAATCGATGTGTGTCATAAATCATGCACCATTAGACATATCCAAGTCATAGAACTGGAATGCATTCAGATGCTTACCCTCATATTTCCCTAGACTAACACCTTATTAATTTGATCAAATAAAGTAATTCTACAGGGAGTTTCCTCTTCTGCTATGCCTCCCTGCTTGCATATTTAATGTGTGCATATTCTTGCCTGTCTCTGTTGTAGCCTCTACTTCATAGGCAATCTGGACATTATTTCGTCTGATAATCACTTAACTTTGTAACTATTTTCAGCAGCAAACCACTTGAATCTTCTATGACCTTTCCTTTTAGATTTCCTTTTGTTACCAAGAGCCCTGATGCTCCATAACCCCTACTGTTGTCTGCAAACTTAAAAAACAACCCCCTTGGCTCTTACTTGCATGTAGATGTAATCAGTGGAAACTCCCTCATTAGAGCTGTACTAATCCTGCCAGTGAACAAAGTTACATAGTATCCAAAGACAATGACACAGAGTGTGCCAGCTTCCAGTCACTCCCTGAAACTATGAACAGAAAAGAAGGAATTCATTTTATCCTCAAATCATGACAGCCTAGCATGTTTCCTGACTGACATATGCCAAATTGTTCCAAAGAACAGATTCTCAAAGGTGTTCACAGGACAATCTCAGCATGCATCAGCAGGCTGAAAGTCTTTTCTAAAAATGCCTTAACAGAAAACATGACTCTAACTAAAGGATTAGTAAAAAAAAAAAAAAAACAAATAATTTCTTTAATTGTTTTTTCCTGGGATCAAGGTTTCAAAATTGAGCTATTATCAAGACAGATGTCTAATGTTAAATGACTTCTGAGTATTAATGATGTATACTACAGAAATTTTCTTTTTCACATAGAATAACATTGATTCCATGAAGTCTGAACAATTATAGGACAAATTTAGTTTTCCCTTCTTTAAGGATCATCTCTATGATTTTTTATTTAAATCTTTTAAATAATATATTTGATCATAATCTTTTCTCTTTGAAATCCCTCAAAGATCGTCCCCAGCTCACTATCTACCCAATTGTATGCTATGTCTCTCTTCCTCTTTCTTAAAAAACAAATCAAAAAATCAAAATTAAAATAACAAAACATAATACACACACACACATGCACACACACACACACACACACACACACGCCGAGTATATTTTATGTTGACCAACTCCATCTTGTATGAGGCTACCCTGGTGTGTTTGACATACCCAGCAAAATCCCATTTTCTGAATCTTTTCAGTGTTTGGTCTACATAAAGAGAATGATCCAGAAATCAATTTTGAGCACTGTGGTTCTGCTTCAGGATGACAATTATTATTTTTTTTTTGTCAAACGTTGAATTTACAGGAGAATACGCAGGAATGGTGAAAGACAGAAGGTTTGTATCCCCATTAACTTCTTAGAGTAATCGCTTTCCACATGAATTAAACATTCTCAAAGGAAATAACTTATTTAAACCTTGGCGGTATACATTTGATCTTGGCTTTCTATATATTTTTCTACATAACAAACTACAAGGCATGAAAGCTCTCCCACTTAATATTTGCTTTGCAGGTCTAGTGGTAAGGTTATGTTCAGACATACTCAATCAAGGCTTATAAAACAGGTAACCTTATTGGTGGCACTTGAGTAGCTGTCAATTTGTTACAAATAGGTTTTTTTCCAACCATCAGACTGAGCTCAGGGACCCCAGTAGGGCAGATGGTGGAAGGACTGGTGAAGTAGAGGGAGACTGCAACCCCATAGGAAGAACATCAGCTGACCGGACTACCCAGTGCTCCCAGGGACTAGACAACCAACCAAGAAGAATACAGAGAGAGATCCATGCATCCAGATACGTATGTAGCAGAGGATGGCCTTGTCTGACATCAGTGGGAGAGGCCCTTGGTCCCAGGAAGGTTTGATGCCCCAGCATACCGGGATGCTGGAGAGGTTGGGTGGGAAAGTGTAGGTGGGTCAGGGAGCACCTTCATAGAGGCAAAGGAGTGGGGATGGGAGTTGTGGATGGGTAACCAGGAAGTGGAATATCATTTGAGATGTAAATGAGTGGAATGATTAAAAAAAACAGTGGCTTCTCATCCAGATATCTCAAAACACTATGAAGAACAGTTTTCATTTTTTTATGAAGTGCAAATACAAAATTTTTATCTCTTATGCCATTGTCCCAGGTCTAGCTTCTCCTAAGAGGTGAGCTTACACATTCTAAATCTCTTTGACCAGATGAGCTCCCCATGTCACTGGCACCATGCCTTAGCTTTTCCTTCTCCAGCATGGTATCTATGGGGAGATTCTAATTTTTTGAGGTCCACTGTTTCAATAGTCTGATGGCTAAAGGGAGGGTTATAAGTATCTTTGCAACATCTCCACAACTGCTGGAGTGGTTCTAGTTCAGTGGCTTTTACGGCAGAAATACATTTTCTTTTCTTTTTAATATTTTTTATTCTTCTCTTATATATCACACTCCAACTCCAGTTTCCCCTCTCTCTGCACCCCTACCCCAGCATGCCTCTCTTCTCCCCCAGATCCACCCCACCACCTTCTCTCCAAGAACAGCATGTATCCCAGGAATATCAAGGAAATCCTGAATAACAAGCTACAATAAGACTGGCACACACATACCATCATATCAAGGCTGGAAGGCTGGACAGGATAACCCAATAGGAGGAAAGGGGTCCCACAGTTGGTCAAAGAGTCAGGGAAAGTTCCTGCTCACATTCTTAAGATTTCCATAACACCACCAAGCTATTCAGCTTATATGTATTTAAGATTCCAGATTAAACAATTTAGTCAGGCCATAAGGGCTGGCACTGGCTATTTAGAAAGATTCTAAAGTATATTCTGCTTTAGAGCAACGGGAATGAACATAACAGGCAAGATCCAATAAAGTTCTGCACGAAACATCAAGAACTGCCCTGGCTGTAATTGTAAGCTAACGTTACCTCTCAGCTCTTAGTGAGGTCTAAATAACTCACAAAAAGAATCTCAACAAAATGACAGGACTGGTGATATTTGAACACCCTACCAAACAAAGATCAAATCTTTTCTTGAAGCATTTATCACTAAGAGGGTTGGAGATAGTTGTATTATCAATGATTTTCAATTCTAGCCCGTTTTCATTTTAACCTCCTGAAATGGAAGCAAGACAGGCTTTGCATAGAGGTAACCTTTAGGGAAAATTAAAACAAGTTTTCTCTCCTGCAGGGTGGTAACAGATTTGAGTCTTCCTAGCTTACCTCTGACAGTTTGTGCTGGCGACAATGCAGTTTTAAACAGCAGATGGTTGCTTGCATCTCATAGGAAGGAGGGAAAAGAAGCAAGTGATACAGCAACTGGGATCACAGCCCTGGGAAAACTTGCACATTTCAGCAAAAGCTACAGAGACTTGAATGTTTATAAGCAATAAGGAACAGGAGAGCGAACAGGAGGCAAAAAAAAAAAAAAAAAAAAAAAAACCTCAGTACAAAAAGGGAAAGGTTAATGTGGCAGAAGGTGTGGGCCTGTTACTCTTCCCCGAGGAAAGAGAAAGCACAGTTGATAATTTTGTTGCTGCATAATGTGTACAATTTCAGAACAGTGCACTGTGGACATGGAGTTCTTAGTGGAGCAGAGAGAGTCGCCGTCGCAAGTTCACAACTGGGAATACATTAGCACTGCATTTGGAAGATGGTTTACCTCTGCACACACATTACAGCCCACAACCAGCCTAGCTTTGTTTTCTTCTCTTATACCCTGCTGAGTTTCCCCCTTCCATCATGAATCTATATCAATTAAACAGATTGTTAATTAAAAAAACCTTTTTTTAACATACACAACTAATATCCTGATTTGCTTGGGCAGAGTCCTAACGCATGACTAAAACCTGGGACTTGTTATAGAGGCTGTGGAGTCCATTATGTTTGAAGATGGTTCAGTGCAAACGCCTGTGTGTCCTATGATTTTCCTGCTGACTTTGTATAGTCTTAATGTTCTATGTACTGTCAGTGGGGATAATAGTACCTGCATCACAGGTTGGCTGCTAGGGCCACAGCAACAGCAAGCCCTGTTGGTTACTCTGTGTTCTTTTCCTGACTGCTCAGTGTGCTTTATTGTGAACAGATAACAGTTCCGAGCTGTCTCTTCAGATTCATTCCACGTTAATAATTCAAATCCTCTTCTCTTCTAGCAGATGGCTTTTAAAATTAATAAATGGTAAATAGCTGGCATTGGGTGTTTGCCACATGCCAACCATGGCTCTTAAGTGTTTTACAGTCTTGTTTCCTATACTGTGGCGAACACATTCAGCATTACTCCTGCCTTACATGTGTAGAAACAGAGACACAGAGAAATGAGGAAGATTGACCTACAGCCAAGTAATGACTGGCTAGAGGGAGCCAGCTTCAGTCCCAGGCTGTCTGGCTCCAGGGTCCACACCCTTACCTCTTCTCTACATGGCTTCCTGTATTTGTTCTCTCATTAGCCTATCTCTGAGCTTCACTGGTTTCATCCCAGCCAAACCCTGAGTCAATGCATATTCCTAATTCTTTGGACTGGTGTACTTCCCATGGCCTGGTAATTCTCTCTATCTTTTCAAGTGACTGTAATTTGTCACATTTCATTGGCTTTTCAGCTGGTTTCCAAACAACCAACTGTCTATTGCTTTTGAGATGAGTAAGTGTCTACTTGGGATTTAATGTACTTGTATCTTATCCTTCCCATTCCCCCCACCCCCACTTACAATAATGCTTCAAGAAGATAGGCTCCATGCCAGCTTCAGCATTGACTTACTACTCGGTCTGTTCTTTTATTTATCAACTTTGATCCCTCTACTGGGACTGTCCACTGGGGGTTACTGTGAATCTGGCAAGTGTAAAGGCCTCTTATTAATGGATCTTTGTATATGGAGATCATGAAATCAGTTATTTCTGGCAAAGGTTGCATTAGGATAGTTTATAGAAAACTATTACTTAGGTTGATATATGAAAAACAATAAATGATATTTACTGGAATAAAAGATAGTGGTTTTCTTTTATTTCTATTTATCACTTGGGAGCTGCCTTTGATTACCTGAGTTAAATAGCTCAGTTTTTAATGTAAATTTTTATTACTCTCCTTTGAATAACTATTTAGTTCTCTAGTTTTGGTAACTATTTTTTCTTCTTTTGACATTTTATTAGCACTGTTCTTTTGCTCTGAATAAACGATTTTAGGGAAAAATTCTTTCAAATGAAGTGGATAATTAGCATAACAATGTTCATGACCCTCATTCTTTAAAAAGTAGTTGACATTTAAGAACTGGTAGGACAGGTTGTGATTAAACTGCAATAATTACATATGGACTTTTGAGATAATTGCTAATTTAAGATTATTCATGTTTTGGTACTATATAGGTTTTTAAAACATATGCCTGTTTAAAGCCCTTAATGCCACAGGCCATGAGATAAATCAAACCCCTAGGATAGCATCTTTCTGAGTGATTTGACCTGCCCAACACTGCTTCCTGACTGGGCTTAATGCTCAGCATTTTAAAAGCATCACATACTACCCACTAAGCCTGATGTAGAATAAAGACACACATATTGTCTATTCAATGACTGCATGACTACCATGTGAGGAAGAAGAGGATTAGAGGTGAGTCCACAGTTTCTTTTCCCTCCGGGTCTCATGCTCACTTAAGGACAGCACAGTAGTGAAGGTGTAGAATTCTACAAATGGAATTTTTAAAAAGGAGGAGGACAGGGATGTAAAAACAGAAGCAATCTGTACTTCTGTTAGCCAGTTCAAAGATGACAGCTTGGCTTGGGGGTGGTGTGGCAACAGTAATATAGTCATAATGCAAAACTTAAATACTGACTGAATCTAAGATATGCTAGAAGCTACAGTGGATCATATATGTATATAATATATATTACAATATTATATATTATATGTGTGTATATTATATATATAATAGATACTTTACAAAGGAAGGCATACTGTAAGTATTTGGTTCATAGTTATTGAAGTTGCCATGTTTCAAGAGCTACAGAAAAAATTAGTAAATCAGAAAACAAGAAGACTTAGCAATATATTTTTACTTCTATTACAATAAGCCTCAAGACCTAGAGAAAAGTTTCAGTTTGAGGTCAGTGATAGGATAAACTTATATACACATCAGAAGCAGCCAGGTGTGGGGAATTGTGGATGTGCAAACTTTTTAGATAAAGCAGCATTAATATCAGGTATAAATGTTAATCTCTGTCCATGAAAATCCTAAGAGAAACATGCAGGAAAATATTTGATGAAATATCCAGGTATCCCCTGACAAAGCCAAGGTAAGATCTAAAACAAATCATCACAGATTCTTTTGGAGTGAGCTATGTGAGTAAGGAGGTATATGAGTATATTGTATAAATATAATAACTTAAACAGTTATACTTTACTTTAGCAGTATAAGCATTATGTTAGAACACTATGACTACATGTAAACAAGTATAGAACACCTGGCAGATATTAATAATTGCATATAGGATGTATCTGAATGTGCTTATTAGTTTTCCACTCATTTATTTATTTATTGATTGATTGATTGAATAAGTCAGTCAGTCACTTCATATCCTAATAGCAATCCCCCATCTCCTTCCAGTCACCTTTTACCTTTTACCTCTCCCTGCAACTTGTCCTCTTTACCTCTGAAGAGGAGGCCCCCCAGGTACCAACCCACCCAGGCACATCAAGTCACTGTAGGACTATGCACATCCTCTCCCACTGAGGTCAGGTAAGGTATCCCAGTTAGGGAAAAGAATCCAGTGGCAGGCAACTGAGTGAGGGTAAGCTCCAGCTCAAGGTGTTGGGAGACACTCATGAAGACCAAGCTGTACCTATGCTATATATGTGCGTGGAATCTATGTGCAGCCCTTGTAGGCTCTTTGGTTGGTGGTCCAGCCTCTGGTAGCTCAAGTTAGTTGACTCTGTTGGTCTTCTTGTAGAGTTTTTACCCCCTCCAGGTTCTTACCCCAACTCTTCTACAAGACTCCCCAAGCTTGGTTCAAGATTTGGCTGTGAGTCCGCATCTGTTCTGATCATCTGCTGAGTAGAGACTCTCAGAGCACAGTTATGCTAGTCTCAGGTCTGTAAATCTAGGTTGACAGATACAAATATAGCCTGAGGATCCAAGGTAGTTGAAGCAGGAGGCAGTATGTTCCCTTTGGAACTCTGAGTGCAGCTTGGTACATCCCACTCAATCCCCCAAATAGGCAGGAGTTGCTAGTGCATTCATTGATGTCCATCTCACAGAGGCACTTGTGAATCCAGGCCAGCAGTGACAAACACAGCTGTCAACAGTGGATGCCAGTTGTGTCTACTTGGTGCCACACATCACGATGCTCTGAAGGCTTATTTCTGTGACCATGTACCTTGGAGACCACTGTGAACTCAACTTTGATGAGTGAGCTAGTCAGCTATGTCTCCATGGAGACCTACATGTGGATGGAGGAAACAACTACCACTGTGTCTGCATGGGTAGTGGGTTCACAGAGACACACTCTGAGACTTCGTTGTCTCTTTGTTGGTTAAATCCTTGTCACAATGATACCACATGTGCCAGGTAGTTTTAAATGTCAACTTGCCACAACCCAGAATCAGAATGTGAGCTCTCCAATAGAATAGTTGCCTACTTCAGATTGGTTTGTGAGTGCATATGTGGGGGCTTGTCATCATTGTTAATTGATGTAGAAAACCCAATCTATTGTGGTATGTGGGCCTCACCATTCTCTATCACAAGGTCTTGATCTACACCATTCAGGGTAAAGGTAGATGAAAGCAGGCAGAAAACAAGAAAACAGTAGCATGCATTGGTTCCCTTCTGTTCAAATGTGTGGCTGTAATGGTACCAGCTACATAACTTTATTACTCACTGAACAACTGCAACCCAGATTTGTAAGTCAAATAAGAAAAGCCATGTTTTCCTCGCCTAAGTTGATTTTGGGAAGGGTATTTTAATCACAGTAAGAGGAATGAAACTAGAACAATTTATAATTACGCATTTTATTTGTAAATTCTACTTTTATGTATTATATAACTTCTCAGTATTTCAACTGGTTAAATATTTAGAACTCAAAATGTGAGGGAGTATTGTGAAGATTATAAATCAATTCCTAAGAATAAGACATCATTAATTGCTGTCACCATCAATAGGTAATTCACATAATGGGACTAAACTCTGAACTACTGAGATCTTATTCAAATCTTCCCACATGTAGGAGCCTCAGCTGTGAAGGAGAATAGCAATGGTGTCAGAAGTTCTTAGATGGTCTGAATAATATTATATGTGCAATTACAAGCATGCTAGAACAATATTCTGAGACCAATCATATTTTACTTCTGCTAAGGTCTGGACACAGTGATTCAAGATAAATATGTAAATTCAGGTATTAAATGTGTATACAAATACATGATGAAGGGTTTTTGAATGATTCTTCATATGTAAGAGATAACATAAGAAAAAACTTTCATCATACTAATTGATATTTCACTGGAAGAAAAACACTTCAGTTCTAGCTACATATTGCCCTATGGATTAATAAGACTACATGTAAAGAAATTTATCTGCCATTCACTTTTATTCTAATTAGTTAAAATTAGAAAATAGGTTTGTATAATTTTCAGTGAAATAGATGATTATAAAAAAGGAATTCTTTGGAGGTTCTAAGCAAGTAATATGTGCAGGTTTAAAAGGTTTCAAATTTAGTACTTGAATATATTAATTACACTTGGCTCTCTGTTGGTTATATGCTCCCTAATACTGTTTTTCTAAGATGTAACTTCTCACATAACCCGTATAAAAACCCATAGTAACTGTAACTACCATTGCTATGTTACAAATGAGTGGTTTATCTGTAACTCAAGTGGTTTGATCCAGACATTGGAGCCAAATGGCTTAGACTCAGTCTGGTTTTATCACTTCCCTGACCAAGCCAGGGAAGCGTTTTGGCCTCCTTGTGTGTTGGTTTCCTCATTTCGATGGCAGATATTATAATAGATCCCATCTGACATGCAAGCTGTGAGGAATGAGTAAGTGGCTTGAACCTCACAACTCCACACTGGGGATAGAATACCTAGATTAGCCCTGGCACTAGGAAGAGCTATTTACCTTGACAGTAATGACAAAAGTAATAACCACTACTGCAGTAGTATTATTGCAGTAGTTCAGAAGAATTGAGACTTCTGAGTTTCTTAATGGTTAACATTTCTTAAGACCAATCTTACTGTCATTATAGACATGGTAGAAAGTTCTTTGTACATATTTTAGTTCTCAACCACTGCAAACAGCTCAAAAAGAAGACTTGATTATTGTCATTATTTTAAGGTAAGAATACTGAAGTTCAGAGACTTAGCATGACTATTTAATAATATAGTTTATCTTCTTTTCTTAAAACGCATAAAAATTAATGGCATTTTTTAAAAGAAAAATAAATCAACACAATGAAAATAAATGTGAGGTGAACACCTAGAGTGTTGGAAGCCTAATTTTGAAAATTAAATTTTGATGGAAGTATAGTGACTTATGCAGATCATTTATTTTCTTATTTCTGAGATTACACTGCCATATTCCCTTCTATTTGATGATGCTGAGAATGGATTTCTGCAAACTCTGTGTTCCACGAATGTCTTCTGACATCCTGTCTTCCAAGTAGGCATAGGGAGAGAGGAGAAGAGACAGAAATCCTTACATGTTCTGACAAATTCTTCCCTCCACTGAATTTCTTGACTACTCCAAATCCTCGTCCCCATGAAATCTGAACTTCTGGGCCCCCAAGTCCATCTCTGTGGAAAAAATAAGCTGCAGCGGAGGTGGAAGTGTCCCAGGAGTTTTCTATGCAGCCAACGGGTCCCACATATAGGAAAAATGTCTGGGGTTCCAAAGGCCTGGAGGCTCTGGCGACAGCAGGCCCCAATGACACGAGAATGTCCATAGTTCCAAAAGAGTTTTATTTTCACTGCGGATGGTGGATGGATCTGGAAATACGTTCCCCCTCCCTTAAAACTCAGCGCAATCCTGAGTTAAATAGGGAGGGAGGAAGGGAGAGATTCTGGGGAAATTTTCCCAACCCTCTGGCCTTCATTAGCATGTAAATCCTTAGGTCCTGAGGCCTGTGGTCACTCTCTACCTTTGCACTTGGGAGGGGCTGCAATGGCCTATGTGACTGAACAATGTAGGTCTATGGAGATGAGACTGTGTCAGGACTCTGGGTTCTGGGGACATGGCCTAACTTCTGCCGGTTCTCACTTAGAGTGTTGGAGTTCTAGGCCCATGCCCAGCCATGAACCAGGATACCTTTACGCAGTCCCACACATCTCCTTTGGCTATACTGCAACAAGTGCCTTTCTGGATTGTTGCAACTACTGTCCTCTCTTCCAGTCTGATTACTTTCAGCTCCTGAGCTTCAATCCCCCTGAAACTCTTAGGGAGTGTGTCAAAAACAAAGAGTGACTTCCCTCAGAATTTTTCACTCAAGTTCTGCCAGACTTCTCCATCCTTTGTAATTCTTCTAAATGATCTTCCCTTCTGCTTTTCTATAAATTCTGTCTTTAAAGTTTGATAACAAGAGTCAAGTTAGTTCAATTTTTTCCTATTATAATACCATTCCAACATTAAATCTGTTTTTACTGGTTTTAACTACTTTTTAGATTTTTTTTTTAACCTTTCCTCCTGGCCTGATGGAAGTAAAGCTTCTTTCAAGGCTCTAAAGTCACTGACACATTCTCTGCACCTGCCTTGCAGCCTTGGTCAAGAACTGTGAGCTCTGGTTCTCTGCATGCTCTCCCTGGTATGGTCCTCTAGATTTTGAGTGCCTCAGCCTTATTTTCCTTAAGTCCTAGAAATTATGATGATTACATGTTTCTGTATAATAAATGCTTTAGATTAAATTTTCTTTTGTTGAAATAACTTTTGTGGTTCCTTTCCTCTCAAATAGCCACTGAGTCATGTATTAACTTACTTGGAGAAGTTTGGAAACTAATTAATGATAGAAAAGTCAACATTGGACCAGGGACATCAAATCAAAGTCTTCAGAAAAATAACAGTAGAGAATATGTCTCAGACCTTTCCAGGTTCCACACTGAAAATGGGCATTCATCCTCTGTTGCTGCAGGACACAGCAAGTTCATTCTGTGCAAGAAATAAAACAGAGCAGTCCAACAAACTGGCCCTTGAGCATTGCCAACATCCAAGACAACAGACCTTTAAAATGTTTATGGGAGACTGATCAGAGCTGGGAAGATTAAATACAAATTTCTCTACTGAAAGTGCCATTGCTCCTACTTCAAAGTCCCAAACAGTAGATGCCAGTTTCTACTCTATTTGGACTCTCTCAGAAGGAGAGATACTGGCCCTGACAAAGTAATAATACAATGGCCACTAGACCACTGTATAGCTAGTCACCCAATAGTGGAACTTAGTATTATTGAACTTCAAATCAGCTCCTTTTTATTTTAAACTATCCTTTGAAAATTTCATGCATGTATAAAATATATCTTCATTAAATTTGCCACTTCTCCCTCTACCTCTCCCCAAGGCCTCTCTTCATACCTCCCCCCCAAAAAACTTTATATTTCCCTTTTCTAATTTTTAGTTAATTAACTAGTTTTTAAGCAACTAAGTCCACGTAGTGCTGCACATGTGTATAGGGTCATCCACTGAAGCATAAGTACAACTACCAGGGGCCACAATCTTAAAATAAAAAATTCTCCTTCTCCCAACAGTAATCAAATGCTAATAGCTCCTTAGTCAAGAATGGCGCCTAAGAAATACTTCCCTTCTTGTTCTGGAATTAAGTATTTTAACCTTGTGAAAGTTTTGTATAAGTAACCATGACTGCTGTGAATTCATTTGTTGAACAACGATACCATATCCAGAGGACAGAATTTCTCTCTACTCTTTCTCTTCCTTTGGCCTATATTCTTCCCACCCCTTGTCCTGAGCTGTTTCTTGTACCTTGTGTGTGAGGGCAATATTGATACAGTCACCCAATGTATAGCCAAGCACTTATACTTATTCTCAATGCTATTAAGAGTAATGCATCTTTCCACTAAAACCATTACCATGTGCAATTAGAAGTTTCTATGAATAAGGTTGAAAACAACACTAATTTATAGGTACAAACATAAATACTAAGAAGCCAGTTTGTCACCATGATCATTAAAAAGAATATCATCATCAAAGTTTCTGCTGTAGACCATGACTTACTGAGCCATGGGTTTTAACCACATTTCTGGTACCAGGCATGAATTTCTGCCTGTGGAACAGAGTCCAGAATCAAACATCAGACTGATTAGTTTCCCCAGTAAACAGTATTGCCACTACTGCACGCCTTGCCTGGAAAGTTAGCATATAGAGTGGAAGGCTAAAAACCATTGATGCTTATGTGACCCTAGCAGCCAAGGCAGCACCTCCCAGCCCAGTGAAAGCTAACCAGCAGGGAGACTTCTTGGTCAGTTCAAAATTGACTTTTCTGTGCTCTATAATCAAAGGGTGTGGTGTCTTCAGCTTGTATTATTTTGGATGGCTTTGGGGCCTTTTTGAGATACCTAATAACTTATATATGGAAGGCCATATATATTAATTTGGATTGCAAGATTAGATATTTTTTGTGCACTGTTTATTTTAGTGAGGCCTTCCTTTGTCTTCCTCTTTCTTGATCACCATCACACTTCTAGTCACCTGAGTATTTCTGTCACCACTATTCTCTCTACTTTCAATTCTTCTATATTCCATTATGTTCACTTCCTAAGTTAATGTCTAATGGCCCTTTCTTAAACTTTTTAGTCTTTATATCTAATAAAAATGCACTAATGCACCTATTAATGCAGAAATTGTATAATTTAAATGGAAGCAAGATCATCAAACTGGTTACTTGCAGAATTATGTTGAATTTTCAAAATGATGAACTGACTTGCTGGCAGACTAGAGGATTTGGTAGAATGACCACAGGTTGTCCAATGTGTGAAAATAAATGTATTAATGTGAAAGTTTCTACATGGTAGGGTGTCTACATTCTCTGTGGTACACTCTGCCTGTATACTTCACTTCCTCTTTTCCTTCCTCCAGTGATGACACCATTTTCCTGCAGCTGTGGCTCAGGATGAGCCAAGCCTTGTCATTTCCAATCTCTGATTGCTTAAAGTAAAGAGACAGTGGATACAGACAAGGATCAGTCTGGCATGGCTCTGGTATTTGTAGCTGAACACATGATCCTTTCTTCTGAGATTGTTCGTCTGATAAAATAAATCCCTGGATTGCTATGAGCTTATGTGTTTCACTCTATGAAACAAAGTAGAGAATAAAAAGTGACAAACCTAGAGCTCTGTGCTATTTAAAATTCCATATTTTAGGCTTGTTAAGTGCCAGTTTATTGATGTACTTCCATGGTTTGTTTATTATATATGATGAATTACTTTTAGCTTGTGAGTTTTATTTCTATCATCAGAGTTAACAATATCAACTAAAATTATCAGAATGATTTTTATAGAGAGTGTAAAAAATACTTGGGAAAAGGAAGGTGGCAGACAGGTTATGTAGATCATAATGTTGGGAAAATATAACAAATTATATACAAGTATAACATTATTTATATATACTATAACATTATTTTATACTGTTGATCTACATCTATGAATATTTAAAAACAATCCATCATGAAAAGAAATAAAAGCCAGTAACTTCTGCTCTATAAACTTATGGGCCACTAGGGAGAAATTAATTGGTCATAAATTATATTCAATTAGACATAGCACTACATATCTAAATAGTTCAAATTGGAGATTTGCTTAGAGTAATAACAATAGGTTTAAAATGGAAGGGTATGATGGGGAGTGGAGGAGAGAAGGGCCAGGGAAAGAGAGAAGAAACTGCATTGGGATATAATATATGAGAGAATAAATTAATGAAAAAGTACTTTCTATGAAAACAAGAAGACAAAGAATGATCAAGAAGCCAGGATAGGAAACCATCCCAAGTACTGTGGCACAAGGCAGTTCACACTGAAGGCCTGGATTTCTATAGGCGTGCAGCCCTAGACCTATGCTTTATATTCATTGGAATTACTATGATTTGTTCAAATTACTAGACTTAAAATTAAATGAATCTAATACTTATTTTTCAGAATGCATGATAAACTAAATTTTAAAAAATATAGAGGGAAACTAGTTATGGGATAACTAAATTGGTAAGAGCTCTAAAATGTTGGCTGTGGGTTGTGAACCATGATTTATTGAAGAGCATCATAGCACATCTTTAATATGGTCCTTTAAGGTTGTTCTAAATAGGGATTTTTTCACAAAGACTTCGAACATCTTAGTAACTTGTCTATAATTTCAGAGTTAGTACATAAAAATTAGGGTTCAAACCAAACTCGATTGTAGAGTTCAGGCCACCTTCCCAGTGAGACACTTCCTCTAACAAGGCTTCATCTCTGACAATAAGGCAACACCTCCTAATTGTGCTATTTCCCATTGGCCAAACATACTCAAATGACCACAGATAGCCAGAAAAATGCTGTCTTCAAAATACTTCCTACAATGTATCCACATTAACATGAAATACATAATCAAGTACTTTTCTGTGGTGATAAATAGGCATATAAATCTTTTTCTCGTGCCACCGAATGGACTTTGTTAAGTGATAAGGTCATTGTAGTTCTGAAGCCTGTAAACCATTTCACTGTATAATAGGGTTTTATTCTTGCCTATAACTAACTTGTTTTTCCTAGTTCATGCTCTTGGTACATGTTTTTCTCAAACTTGCTATGTGTGTACCTTTTTATGGGCAAGTGGAGAGAGCTACTCTTGCATCATTGTTATTCTGAGCCAGCTCCTTATCACCTTCTGTTTTTGTTCTCTTCCTAGTTTATCAAGTCCATGTGTGAGAGAGTCTTCTGGATGACAACAAAAGGGGGGAGAGAGAGAGAGAGAAAGAGAGAGAAAGAGAGAGAGAGAGAGAGAGTGAGTGAGAGAGAGAGAGAGAGAGAGAGAGAGAGAGTCTTCTTTCATCCAAAGTAACGTATGAGACAGTCCTAAAATTGATCATCTCATTTCTGCCTTACGACTTTTCTATTTTTTCATAGTGATCACTATTTTCTTGCTGAAAATATCATTCACTCTTGCAACTATATTTAGTATTAAGTAGGATTTTTTCCTACTACACTATAGAAGCTATACTAGGACAGGGACTTTCTCTGTAGGTACAGGCATAAACACATACATATACATACACAGTGAAATTTGATAATAATATGTGTAAGCATAAATGTAATATTTTATATGTAACTATTCGATATATGTATACATAAATAAACCTAGGATGCCAAATATTCATTCATGTTAATATTAGTGAAAATATTCAAATATACAAATATATGTCCTTGATTTTCCATATGCACATATTTTATATAAACACTTGTGTTTATATGTTTCAGTAAAAACAAGTGTATGTTTGTATATATGGAAGTTATTAACATATACATTCATTGTTTGGTTCAATGATCATAAATATGTTCATATTTTCCAAACTTAATTCTATAACTAATACATAAACTCTCTTAAATTTACATAAACACCTTTAACCAAGACTATAGGACAGCACTACCTCACTCAGACTGTTGGAAAATTAATAGAGGAATAGAATTTTTAACATTGATGAGCAAGTCTACAAAGAAGCCACATGTTGCTAGTAATATTTAATGGAAAATGGTCATTAAATTAAAAGTTTTTATATTCCAAAGCTTTTTATTATGTACTCTGTGTGACTGCCCACAGGTTAATATGTACATTCATCAACACACAAGAATGAATGACACATAGCTTTCCTCTTAAATAGATGCCAAAGCAGGAAACACATTTTGGCTTTTTTTGTAAAATAACATATAAGCCATAAGGAGATCCTTACCATACCAGGAACACACACACGAAGAGTTCAGGCATCAAAGGAGGTATAAGTATGGAGTCTTGTTTTATTCTTTATTGAACCATTGAAATGGAAACCTTTTAAAGGAGCTTTATTAACTGGAAAAAACTTTCTCTGAGCTGAAATATCTATGAAAGCCTATTACAAATTCTCATAGCAATTAAAGATATTTTGAAGTATTTTGAATTTCGGAGCTGTTATACTTTGAAATGCTGGATGGTTAAATTCTTATGATTATCAGAGCCTTGCTATTACTGAATATTTTAATGGGACTATTTCAGTAGAAACATCAAACTCAAGGGATAAGGAAACGAACATCCAAAAGGCCACCTACCTGAAAAGAATAGTAAGTGCTCTAGGAATTAACATAATTTACATTTATGATTAAATTAGGAATCATTAGCTTACCACTACGTTACAGGATAGAGTGTGTTATGTTTCCAGAAGCAGTGATCTCATGTAGTCTTTATAACTCTGAAAAGAACAGCAAAAAGATTGTGTTTGGAAAGATGATCTAACTGTAGTGAGCCCATACAGCGACTCTGGACTTGAATTTTAAATGCCATTCCCATTCTTGAGTTGCTCTTTCTCTTAGCAGATCCCATAGTACTTTAGCAATGTTTAGATACTTATCCT
This sequence comes from Grammomys surdaster, assembly GCF_004785775.1. Lineage (NCBI taxonomy): Eukaryota > Metazoa > Chordata > Mammalia > Rodentia > Muridae > Grammomys > Grammomys surdaster. The sequence goes on along the minus strand of NW_021605377.1, from coordinate 12,992,430 downwards.
TAGCACTGCCTAGCTTCCCTTTCACAGGGACTGTAAACTCTTTCCTAATGTTTATTTTGCCTTTGTCCTTGCTGTGTCACCACTAACCCACTTCTTATAGTCACTAACACTACCTATGTCATGTCTTTAAGACTTTGTTTGTAAATCTATTTTGTATCCAGTTACACAACTATCAGCTTCTGGATTTAGAAGGACGAAATTGTCTCACCACTGCATATATAAAAATCCCCAGGGATGTTTGTTCAACTACCTCTCAAAAGAAAAAATAGGTTCTGAAGTGAAGAGTGCTAGTTTCAAGCCCTCTAATCAGATTTCACTCTTCTCAAATTTGTAACAGTGAGATTTCATTAGGTAGTGAATGCTGAATCACGTGAATGTTGCAGGTATTCCTAAATCTCCATCTTGGACATTTTTCAACATTTGCCATTGTTTTGTAAAATGTTCATTGATGAAGTGTTCAGGAATACAAAGTATCCCCCTTAGTTCAACCTAATACGTTGTCTCTTTGGTTTAATCCCAAAGGGTTATTAGTCATAATTCAAAAGCATACAGAAATTCTCTGCCACCTATAAAGAAAAGATATTAAGATGGCTATTATGAATCACTTTCACCTTTAGGTTGAGCACCAGAATGTTTTACAACTATTTCTAGTGTCTTTTAGGAGGCTATGAGTAGTTTCTACAGATTTTTGCAAGTGATTATTCCTCAGGGTATATGGTAATTAGCACTCCATGGAGGCCAGGAATTAACACCTGGCTCCAGATGTGGTTAGGGCAGACCATGGTGCCAGAGCATTATTACTTTCTTTCCTTGGCCACTATAATTTTGCTAATGCAGTTTGAGGCTTCATTAGATACTTTTTGGCCATCACATCACAAAGTTGGCATGTAAGGAATTGTAAAGACAACTTTATCCACCCAGTTATTTTTTTTTCCAGTATAAAAATTCAGACACGTTTATTTTTCATCACCCTATAGTTGTCAAATTAATTTCAGAATTTAAATGTATCTAATTTAATATAGTGTGTATTTCATCCCATTAATTAGAGTCATTTAAAACAACGTATAGAATTGAAACTATAGACTTCCAACATTTGTCATTGTTTTCCTGTGATATTTTAAGATATAAAAGAATGTCTTTTATTCTAGAATAGATCACAGTCATAGGCAAACCCAAACTGTGTACAAATGCCATGAAAACTGTTACTTCATAAACCATTTAGAGACATTCAAATTTACGACAGAAAAATAATCTTTAAAAAAATAAGTAACAAGGGTGGGGAGGAGGAATGGAATGTGGAACAGTCAGAGGGTAGACCGGATGGGGAATAAAATATGGAATTTAAAATTAATTAATTAATTAATTAATTTAAAAAGTAAATAACAAGAATAAATGAAACGCATATCTATTAGAAGTAGAAAGTATCAAAAGCCTGAATATTGTAACTTTAAAAAGTATTATATTTTGTGAAACATTCTTTTCCCCTTTTCTGTGTCCTTCAGTCCTCAGGTCCTGAAAGTACAGCTCAGAAAGCACATTTTTGGCATCATCTTCAGTGACTCAATTCCTTTGTCTCTCACATGCATTTTCAATCAAATCAAGAGTTGACAACTGCACCTGGACCACCCAGTTCCTCTGCTCCTGCTCTTTCAGACCCCAATGTGAGACTTCAAAGTGGATGGACGATACCATCCAGCTTCCTTCCTGAGTAATCACTCATTTTCTCATGAATCAGGGAAAGAGGGAAGCAGCTTTTGCTTTTTATAGATTCTGGCAGGCTCTCCCTTAACTTCGATAAAGATTTTTTGGAAGATCACACATTTTGCTTTGAGGAATGTTTACATAACTAACTGTACGCGTCAGTGGAAAACCACTGGAGCTCACTTTGCATTATTTTCTCATGGGAACGACACCACTTTCTTGCTGTCTGCGTTCATTTTCGACTCATTGAATGGTAATGTAGACATGTTTTCATAGCAGCCTATTTTTCTCATATGTTTTTGATGTCTCATGAGCTTATTTTTTTTACATGCTTCTGAAGAGATTAAGATCGGTTTTAAATATTTTGAATCTCTCTGTGAACTGAAATTGCTTCACTAGTTTCTGTTGATCTGCTTGTGTATGTATTAAAAGCATGAGATAATTTACGTGATAACTGATACAGTTGATCAAAAATTATTCTTTAAGAATTTTATATGAATGTATAGTAAAACATGATCACATTTATCCCTTTTTACCCTATCTAAGTCTCCTTGGATCTCCTCCAAATATTTTCCCTCCAAACTTCATGTCTTCCAGGATAACATCGGCATGGGTTCAGGGACACCCATTAGAGTATAGTCAACCTTTCAGTTGCTACACTATCAAAGAAGAATGGCTCTCCTTTCTGCTACAAGGTTTAAATTCCAATAGCTCCTCAGTTGGAGAAGTCAGGATGGGGTGTGCTCCTGAATACCTTTCTCCATGTAGCAATTTTAGTTGGTTTGATCTCGTGCTGGTCTTGTGCAATTACACCTGCTCTGATTTCATGAGTTATGTCTAGAAGTTATATCTAGCAAGTCACAGCACTACACTCTGTCCTTTAACGCTCTTACTTTCTTTCTGACTCTTCTTTTGCTATATTCCCCCATCTTTGTTCAAGTTCTTAATAAAGATGCCTCATTTTTGGCTGATCACTCTGTCATTTATCTCAGCAATTTCATCAATTATGAGATCCTGTATTTACTGCTTCCCACTGTAAAAGGAAAGGTCTTTGACCAAGGTTGGTAGCATACCAGTCATAATCTACATATTTGGAAGACAGTTTCCCAACATGAGTATTCAGCAAAATAATGACAATAGGTTCCATGCAAGAGCATATGATCTCATGATTTAATTTTAATCCTTGCTATTCCTTTTCTTGAAAACATTGCTATTTGTTTATTGAACAAGATAATTGCTTTCTTCATCAATCACAGATGAACTCTAATAGAAAATAATCCTATCGTTAACTGTCGTATTCCAAGTTATCAACTGCCACTTCCATCTTCATTGTAACTTGATCCTTCTTGCTTAGTTCTTATTCTGTGTATGACATGTATGTTTACACTTTTTAAATCTGTCCCCATGTTTCATTATAAACCCAGATTCTAAACAATCATCTTCCAGAATGCTTTCTTGTGAACCATTTCTGATCTTGTTTTCTTTTTTTTTCTCTAAAGCATGAAGATTCTCAGTGTATACCTCCCTATAGCAGACTTATTCAAATGTAAGTGAAATAATAGTGTTAATTATTTCACAGTCTTTTAAAAGTGCCTTAAAACATCTCACTGAATAGAAGCAGTGCTAATCTGTAAAGATGCCCTCATCAGAACCTCTTCAGTATCTCTGCCTTAAAAAACATCTTTATAGAAAACAATTTATGTTTCTAAATGCTTTCTGGGTTCCAATCCTCAACCCATCCCCTTGAAGAGAAAATTCCATTCTCCAACCATCAGACTCAGCTTGGAAATCATCCTTTAGGGCACTCACTCTTAAGCAAGGAAACAATAACGACAATCTTTTTTCTCAGGCAACCATAAGCATATCCATGTCTTTTTTATGTACAAGAATTTTCAAGTTTAAGTCAAACACAAGAGCCTGGTTCCATAATATTATATGTTTTGAATGTGTCAAATTGAGGAGCTGGATCTTGGAATCCAGTCTCAACCAACAAGTGACAGATGAATCCCTGCTTTCTCTTTGTAGCTATGGCTGTATAATATTTAACTTCAGGAATTATTCTTAGAAAATAAAAAAAAAAAACTTAATTTTTAAATTTTGATTTAACTTAACACAAATTTGATATTAAAATTATTTGATATTACTTCAAATTCACAGTATACACAACCACACTTCTGAAGATGAAGAATCTATATCATCTACAATAGCTGGCATAATTATTGTGTTTACATAACCAATTTGGTGCACAAATCTAGATACCTAAAGTGTATTGACACTCAGTACTTATGGTTCTAATGGGTTTTACCATGTACTTTGAATGCATATTTAAGAGAAAGAAATAAATCCTATTATATAATTATTTTCGCAAAACATAATTACTAATCATCCAGCAATGAGAGGTACATGTATTAAGATTATTATGGCTCTATCTTACGGTACATGTACAGGTTTTGATTTTCATTGTTTCCTACTTTATTTGGAACACTCTCTGATGTAAAAAAGCCTGCCTTAAGCGCTTCTTAATAGGTTGCATAAAAGTTTATTGCACTAAACAGTGTTTAATTAAGTCTAGTGACATAAAGTTTGTTTTGCAGAGAATGAAGTTCTATATTTATTATATTATAGTTGTCCATGGTAATATTTATTGAAATGTTAGTTCAGTTTAAATTTAGGAGTATGTATTGCACTCAACATTAATCTCCACAAAAAGTTCTCTATTAAAGTTACCCACATCTGGTCAAAAATGGCAAGTCGCAGTGCTTTCAAAAACTACTCATGTATAAACCAAATGATAAGAACAGCCGCGCACCTGCTGCCTTTAGGCAAACTTTTAATAGAGATTGAAAATACGCATATCTTGAGAGGAGAAGTGTAAAATCATTTAGTTTGTCAAGACTGCTCAATTTATCTCCCTGATATGCAGATATCTGTGTGAAATTCTCCACCCAATCCATATCCATTGTCTATGTGACAAAACTTCTTATCCTCCCTTTCAAATAGCTCATTCCATGACCCCCTTCACACTGTACAGACATTTTAAAAATGGTAAAGTCATCATTCATATAATGGTATGTACCAAAAGTTGTATTTCATTGATTAATGAGAAAGCATATAAGATGGGTTTTGTTTGTTTTTTTGTTTCTTTTAATTCTTTAATCTTTTTTTGTTTTGCAGTTCAGTCATTCCACTCCACCCGACCTCCCTACTCCCTGGGGCCTCATGTCTCTTGAAGGGTTATATGGATCTTCTCTCACTGAGGCCAGACCAGGCAGTCCTCTGCTGTATATGTGTTGGGGGCTTCATATCAGCTGGTGTATGCTGCCTGGTAGAAGGCTCAGTGTCTGAGAGACCTCAGGGGTCCAGGTTCGTTAAGACTGCTGGTCTTCCTATGGGGTCATCCTTTTACTCAGCTTCTTCTAGCTTTTCCCTAATTCAGCTACAGGGATCAGCAGCTTCTGTCCATTGGTTGGGTGTAAGTGTCTGCATTTGATGCTTTCAGCTGCCTGTTGAGCCTCTCAGAGTGTGACATTGGATCCCACATATTCTTACCAAATCTCACACTACTTCAACTTGTTTGAGATGGTGGGAGTGTGGGAATATCTACTTAGATGCACATGCAACTCAAATACGGAGAAAGACACTTTCCTTTCTAAATAATTATTTTTATATTTTAATTTTTGATATGTGTGTTTGCTTATTTGAGACTGTATGCACATGTACATATGTTAAAGATGGAGGACAACCTTGGGTGTCATCCTCAGGAACTTAACTACTTTCAAGACAAGGACTTTTGACCTGGTGATCTCCAATTTGGCTTAGACTGAATGACGGATAACCCTTGAGTTCCCCCATTCTCTACCTCCAGAGTGCACAAACTACAGTGCTTTGTTTTCTATTTTTTGTTTCTATTTTTACATTGACAATAGGGATCAAATTTACATCCTTGTTTTTGCAAGACAGTCTTCACTGAATAGACCAGTCTTCCATCCTCAATGAATAGACCAGGCTATCTTCTCCCAACTCCTAATCTTCCTCGACATGTGCCTACTAGTGAATACAGTTACACACACACACACACACACACACACACACACACACACATAATGAAATAAAACAGAAATGTTCCAAAAATAGAAAGTATGAGTTAAATCTTTGGAAATCAAGAATGGTGATAACTTTCCTTTGGGTATGAGATAAGGGTTTCTTGACTTCAGAGAAAGAAGTAAACAAAAATATGGAACAATGCTGAGGAAAATAGGCTATGATATAATATTCTGTCCTATCTATCTATCTATCTATCTATCATCATCTACCTATTTTCTAGCCATCATCTATGCATTGTCTTATTCAGTCTATTTATGTAAGTAAGTGCCACACTCAGATTCTTGTGTAGACTCAAAATGTATTACACCACTGTGCCATACTCTCAGTGCTTGTTTATAACAAGCAGGTTCTTGCTCTATAGATTATGCTAGTCCTGAATGAAATACATAGTACACACTGACCTCAAATTTTTTTCTTCTTATTATTTTCTGACAACTTCTGGTAAGATAAGCAAGCACCAGTATACGCAGCTTGGCTACATGGGCAAACAAGATACTAGATAATCAGAAGATTCATTTGAGAGGGACAGGACAGAGATTGATAGTAAGTACAGTTACAGGGCAGAAAATGTTGGATGAACAGCATATGAACAAAGAAGTTTGCAACATGAATCCTCTGTGCAGTGCAAGATGTAAAGTCCAGCTATGTAAAGCATATTATAATTATCTGCCCTCTGAGTTTGAAATTTTGACACAAACCTAGGTATAATGCTTTCTTGTGTCTCCCTAAATAAGATCTCATGGTGATTTCTAAAGCTTTTGGAGTTAGTGTGGAGGAATCTGTTGCTTCTTGGTCTAGAACATTGCATTTGTCTCATAATCAAATTCTTGATGTTCCTTATTTCTCACTAAAGCTTTTTTTTTTAGCTTAGATTCTTTTACTGAAATAAACTATGCTTTTGAAAATGGCTTAATGGTACACTACAAAGAAATTAATTCAGTACACAATATATATTTTTTTAAATTTAGAAAAGGACTAAGATGTATGCAATGACTATCCAAATTAGGGGAGTGATGTTTCAACTCATTTGACATCACTCCATTTGCATACTGAATGACATCCCAAACAAATCTCAGTAGTACTCTTTTTTTTTTCCTTTTTTTATCAATGACTAAGTTGGTTGGAAAAAAAAACCACCCTAATATATGTACAATGGGAATTTAATCAGACTGCTGATTGGATTTGATGTCATCAATTTCTTGCATTGCGTCTCTTTTTTTTATGTGTGTCTGCAAAAATTTGTCCTAAGTGTGAATCACCCATATTAAACCACAAGTGTACACTAAGATAGAAGGCTGGCCAGGAAATCCCCACTTGCAGTTTCCATTCACTCTGTGTCAACTGGATTCACTCATTATCCATTTAAATGACACTGACACAGTTCCATTTCTAAATAGACAGACAAGAAGAACATGAAAAGTACCACATGTAACTCATTTAGTGCAATGCATGTTTTTAACTGGAGTCCAGTAATCTGGCCACCATACCCTCCTGTGTTATGATGACCATGTTTCTTTCTAAACAATCTTCTAAAGGTTGTTTCCATATTTTTCCGATTCTCCACAATACCTTTCACACTGAATTATTGTCCTAGTAGGATTTGTATTTTATCCAGAAACTCAAATAGTAACATTTCTGAAGGGAGAAATTGTGGTACATTTTGGAAAACCTTATAAAACGTTACCTCACTGGCAAATGGCCTAACATACCTTTATGTTCTTCAAGATTCAATAATCAAGTCTTGTACTCTGAAAGCTGATTTGTGTGCTATTAACGCAATGGATCTTTATGGTCAAATAATATATTTTGTATGGACAGCACTGGACAGATACCGAAAGATGAAAACACATAGCATAGTACTTGCCTTTAAAACATTTACTAGTGGTAGAAATATTTCAATAGATGGCAAGAGATGTTAGTGAGATATAGAGGGACTCAGAACTTCGCCTGCTGGAGAACTTAGTCTTAAAACAGTCATGGTTTTTGACACTATCATTATCTATACAAAGATTGATGTAGCGTTTTATACAACTCTCTTCATTATAAAGAACACTATGTTTTGAAGCAAGCATTTTATCACTCTTGTCCAAGCCCGCTGACATGAAACTGCCACCCACATCTGTATTCATTAGCTTATTCTTGTTTATACTTTGTGCCTGCATACTTCGGCTTAGTAATATATACTCAGAACATTCCTAGGCATGACTCAGAATGCGGTTCAACAATACAGTTCAGTCTCTACTTCCCGGGATCCTGGGGTCCATTACTCCACATACATTGTTCAGATCAAAGGAAAAATCAAATCAACCCACATCTCTGTGGTTGAGGAAACAGGCTCTGACCTGTTTACACCTATCTTTGACTCCTTTTCAATGGGAAGCTTATTTTCAAAAGCCAGATCTCTATCCTTTCATGAAGATGAAAAAATAAAAACAAATCAAAAGCAGCAAATGAAGTTATGTGTAAAGCTCCCATCCACTGAGCATGGCTGGTGTTACTCAGTCTAACTATCAAGGGCATTGACTCATGATTAAATTTTGCCTGCAAGTTATTAAGCTCATAAATTACCCAAGGAAAATGAGTATAGTACTAAATAATTGCCCTAGCATCTTGCTAAACATTCTTTGCCATCTATTAGTCTAATACTCATTCTTTCCCATTAAATTTTTTAGCCACTGAAAGAAACCTATTCTTTTATTACTTTTAAGTATCATGATGGCTGCTTAAGGAAAACTTTTAAATTACTCCCACGTACAACCCTACTGCTTATAAAGGTAGTCAAAAAGCCACCCAATTTTATTGGTACATTTTAATACCCTATGAAAAAATTAAATGTACATATTTTTATGTCAGAGGCTAGATGGTCATATTCTCCTCAGTTTCTGTAAAGGACTTTCATCTACAGAACTTCAAAATGAAAAGACTTTCTATAATGAAATAAGCTCCTTTTATGTTTTAAGTACTCAATTGATTTACAACTCCTTATTGAAATGAAGGTGCTCAAATTATCCACCCCCAGCTTCTTTTTAAGTTAAAAATGAACTAAGTGAGTTTGCTTTTGGTATTTTATAATGTCAATAAAATTTAAAAGGGCTCTTGAACAAATAAAATTGCCTAGACACCAGGGACTACATCGTTCTGTTTATGTCTCTCTCCAGTTGAAACTGTTTCACATGGATCAGGACAGGCTCCACAGGAATCCCGAAGGCTGTAATACCTGATTGTATCACTCACCTAATCCAAGTCACTTTGCCCAACAAGACTTTTCATGGAAATTATTTCTATTTGACTCCTTCCTATAAAAAGATTAGTTTTAGAAGCCAAGTTGCTACCATCTGTGGCATAGCCTCTCCTTTAAGTTAGACATTTTGTTCTTTAAATCTCTAAAGCTTGACTGTGCTTCATTCACTATTCGGTATTTGAACCAACTTTGATGGCCAAATGCCATACTCATGATACATAATTGTAAAAGCCTAAAACTTGAATCACCTAACAGAGATGTGGCATAACTAATATAAAAATAAGAATTTTTCCCCATCTTGAGATACCATTACTTACAGCAGACAACTGAAGCTTCCACTGATACTTTTCAACACTGAAAAACTTGGAAACTAAAACATACTGCCTCATGAACATGCTGTTAAATCTTGAAAAATCTCTCTCCTCCCCCAGAGAAAACTTTAGGAAAAATGTTGGTAGTCTTTTGAAAGATTTGGCCAATTTTATTCATATTATGCCTTATGAAGACTACATAAATGACTACAATAAACATTTTTAAAGTGAAAATCTTTATAAACAACTAGTTTAAAACATATTTAGGTTAAGATAAAATTTGTTTAAGGCACTCAAATGCTACCACTCTGAATCATTTGACTCCTCTTGCTTACCTGCAATATTGTTTTTCTTTTTCTTTTTTTCTTTCCTTTCCTTCCTTTTCTTTTGTGTGTAGATTATAACTTTCTTTGACTAAATAACTGAACTAAATTTTGTTTTAAAAATTCTATCTCCTGAACAGGGAAGTGTTTTATGTGTCAGGGAAGAACGAGAGTACTTAACAGAAGTTCAATCTTGATGTTTATTGAAGGGGTCATGAGATATACATTCTTGAACATGTCTTATTTTACAAATAAGATGTTTATTCCTTAGCCTAAACAAGTGATAAAATAACATACAACTTGGACCTACATTGTAATGGCTATGTTCTTAAGTAGAGGATTGCTGTTGTTTTAGGTGGTGGTAATGTTTATTCTTTATGAGACAAGGTCACAATCTGCAGCCTGGATTAGAACTAACTACCTAGTATGGACTAGCCTCAGATTTGCAGCAATCCTTCTGATTCAAGCCTGCCAAGTCTTAGAATTTCATTGTGGGCTGTCAGTGTTAAAAAGTACCAGTGGAAACTTGAGTTGTTTGCTGCAGGTAATAATATCCCAAGATGGGAAAGAATTCTTATTTTTATATTAGTTATGTCACATCTCTGTTAGGTGATTCAAGTCTTGGGCTTTGAACAATTATATATCATGAATATGACTTTTGGCCCTAGAAGTCAGTTTAAATACAGATGAATTAAAGACTTGAGGATGTTCTCAAACTTATAGAACTGACTGAGGATAAAAATGAGGCCATTTTTCATTGAGTGGTACAGGGATAGAGATGACAAACAGAGCTAAAGTGAATGAAGCACTCTGGTGAAAATTCTATGTAAGCCAAGCTTTAGAGATTTACTAAAATGTGATGGTCAGCCAAATTATAGTTCTTTCCCACTGAGCATTCAATTTACTTTTCAATTAAAAATGATGCTATATGCTTTAGTGGGACATGAGTAGACCTGCAGATTAAAAAGTGGTTCCTACTACTAGGATTCACAAACATTATTAAAATAGCCCAGACTTGTAAAACTTCAGCATGTCCTCACCTAACCAAACCTTACTTATAACTCTCATAAAAATTGTTTACTTTGTCTTCTTATTTTCACACAATGAATCTGCTCATGACATTTTAATACACTGTGACAGTCTTAATGTGCTAGGAGTTTGCAGGTATACTGTATGGGGACTTTTATTTCAGGACAGCCACAAAGCAAACAGAACTGGGTTAGAAGTTACTGCAGCTAGGAAACCTGGCAGTAGGGTGTTCCTCTGATTATTTTTTTAAATGTAACTTCAAAGTATATTTATATTTGCAAAAAATAGCCCTTACTATTGAAAATATTTATTCAGCTGAATGAAGAACATTAGTACACAGGTGTACTCAGCTTTTATGAAACAGAAAGAGTTGGGAGTTGGAAGGGGAAATAAGATAGTTCAAGTCCATTAGAAACTAACATGAGTAGAATTAAGAATAAGATACATATTCTGACTACAAGTATGGTACTGTACTTAATTTGGGTCTTTTTGTGTTTAGGTATTACATATTGGCTCAAAATTTACCTATATTTTCATAAAATGCACTAGAAAACATTATATATATATATATATATATATATATATATATATATATATATATGGGTTTTTATATAGAATAAATGGAACTATGGTAATGGCTAATTTGAGTTGATTCAAGGAAAATTCAATATGGAAAAATTCTCACCAGAGGAAAAAATGTCAGTTCTATCATTTTAAAACTTGTGTCTAAAATGATTATAGCAAGCTGAATCTTCAATCAATTCATTTTATTTATAAACAGAGTATACCAATACTAGTACATTCAATTTCATCTCTTGATCATTTCCTTATCAAGTATTAAATACATCCAGTCTAGATTTTTATCGTCAATTCACTTCATATCTCTCTATTGTATTCTAAATTCTAACAAAATCTGCTGTTGTAGATTTTTTAAATTACAGTACCATTAGTGTCTTGATAAGCTCATTGAAAGTTGAAAATATCAAGGAGAAAATGCATTTGTTTTACACACTTTACAGTGCACCATATCTACTAACACAATACAAAATTACTTACCATCTGTACCCCTTGGTTGATTGAGACTGAGTATCCCTGCTCCCCAGTGTTAGCCTATGACACTCCCTGCTCTCATTGACAATTTGAGATGTGGTAATGTAAAATGTGTTCCATGTTCAAACAGTCATGAAGTTGAAAATATGTCACTCATCATAAACCAGAGGCTGTTCATCTCTTCTTCCACAAAACTCTGTGTGTGTTGTGCTTCATTATATACTCCATAATGAGAAATTCTATAATGCCATTTGTATTCGTTTCACCTATACGTCTATTAACATACTCATATTTCCTAAAATATTAAGTTCTCCCTCTTGTGTTGTACATGATAACAACGTGATTATTTGTATTAGAATTTAAATGAATCAAATTTATACATTCAATTCCTATTTTTACAAGTACATGAACGCATTTATTATTCATAGGAGAATAAGACCACAGTTCTGTGTTACTGACAGATTTTTATCTCATTTTCCACGTAAATGCTGTATAAATTATATCGATATATTGGGCCTTTGTTAATCATTTAACTGATTTTTTTTATTTCTCTACTATTAACTTTCTTTCTAGTTGAAGTTTTAGTGGTAAAATGAATATTCTTGATTTCATGCTTCAATATGTTCTCGTGAGTCAATCCAAGATCACAAGATGGATGGGAACCACTGATGCTGAGCACACAAATTTCACATTTGAACACATATGGCCAAATGCTGCTAAAATATGTGTCTCTTTACATCTGCACCAATTGTAAATGGCAGTACTGCTTTCGATGAATAATCCCTAACTTTTCAAATCGCTCCCTCTGGAAAGACAGTGCATGGATTGCATCTCTGATTTGGCATTATTTTGTATGAATGAGGCTTAGACCTGTGTATTGATTTGTGTGTGTGTGTGTGTGTGTGTGTGTGTGTGAAAATTGTCACTTTATATAATCAGTTTGAATTTCTGTATTTTAAATATTATTTCAGTGTGGGGTTGTAGAAGTGTTATTTCTGTGGAATAAATGGAATAAATGAGTTATTAGGTGCATGTACTATGAGTACAGTGAAAATTTTTCCTAATTTTAAGTGTTGTGTATGTTTATATAGAGAGAGCTTTTTTGTGCATGTTCAAGTCTTATCACTTGTCTCCTTGTTTGTTTGTGCTTTACTTCATGTTGTGTTTTAGAAATTGCCCCATAAATCTCAGGGTGGCCCAAACTCACCATGTAGTCATGACCTTGATCTCTTGATTATGATCACTACCTGCCTCCAGTTTCTGACATGGGTTCAGATGACTTATTTGAAACAAGGCCAAGTGAGCACTCCATAGAGATAACTCATGACAAGGCTACAAAAAATCCAGCATCTTTCTGGTCTATCAGACAGTGTTTAATGCCTGCATACTTGCAATGATTATTAAATGTGGGTAGATTTTGGTCTGTCAGGGTTTTGTTGTTGTTGTTGTTGTTGTTGTTGTTGGTGGTGGTGGTGGTGGTGGTAGTGATGTTTTTGTTTTCCTTTTTACTTTCCTTAGTAAAATTTGGAAATTTGGGAGCCCAAGCTTACTACCATGAACCATGCTAAGTGCTACTGTCCACCATGAAGGGTGTTGTTGCTGTTGTTGATGATAAGCTTTTGGGTTGAGTCATTTTATAGCCAGGTTTTGTTGATATTTTCTTCAAACACATGGAGAGGATATTTGTATATAGCACCAGGAAACATCTGAATCATCATGCAAAGAATTCCATCTGTGATTGTATGTGTTTAAAATGGAGAAAAAGAGTTGTCAAGAGAGTACTGTACTCTGGGGAAGAAATCAGAGAACACAATCTCTGTCAACAGATAAGAGACAGGACCTCTAATACATTGATTGTGAGGAACATGAATTTCATTGCCTTTTCTTTATGGAATCATAGCTAAAAGTACACATTACTTATATATATTTTTAGATTGGAATAATATTTTTTTTAATTTGAAGATGTACCAAAGGTTTGTGTTCTATATGATCCTTCATGGGGTAAACTTCCAAAACACTTGCTTGAGTTTACATCTCTGCCAATATTTTTACAACTGAAAAAAAAAATAATCTTCAAAGCAAATATCAGAAGCTCTGTTTGAAAATTACGTCTGCCTATTTCCCACCTCCAAAGTTTACTAACAATGAATATTATTGATAGATCCCTGGCACCAAATTAAAATTGTGACTAAACTGAGTAAGGAAACCAAAACAGGGGCTGGCTGAAAAGGGGGTTATGGGAATATAATAATGAGATTTCCAGCTTGCAGACAAACATTGGAGAATGACTGTGGAAAGTCTGTAATAGTTAAGATGAATAATCAAAGAACTCCAGTGTCTATGGCAAGATGCCTTCTGACCACAAGATATGAGGTAAATGAACAAAGACTAGAAAAAGTCTAAAGAGCAACCGATTATGAGTTCATATGATAAGTCCGGAATAGCAGAAAGATAGACAGAACAGGGAAACAAATTCAATAGCTCAATTATCTGATTATCCAATGTTATTATCAGGAATTTGTTTACACACAGATACATTAATATAAAAACTATATATCCCAAAATGGCAGGGGAAAAACAACTCCTGAGTGTTTACTCTGCTCTCCACACATACAAAATTTTATATATATATATATATATATATATATATATATATCACACACTCACACACAGTTTGAAACTCATTAATCAATTAATTAAAGACATACTGTAGACCATAATTACAAAATGGAATTTTACCCTTTACTTGTCATCTTTGTTTATTAAAGAGCCTAGAATCAATATACCTATTGATTTTCATGAAAATTATCTCCTTTAAATATTTTCATGTCTTCATTTAAAATATTATCTTAGTGAACATCGGTATAAATGTTATTTAACAGGAGGCCAGTCTTTAACACTACACAAGCTCTATGCCAGCCTGGGCAACAAAGTGAGACCCTACTGCAACAAATACCTGCTGTACACACACACAGCGAAATAATCACTAATAGTGAAAAAATAAGACTTTTAGTCTAGAAAATTATTTGACTTCCATTTTTTAAATTTATTTTTGATGTGACTCCATGTTTTGCATCAATACATGTCTGTGTAAGAGTATTGGATCTTCTAGAATTGAAGCTTCAGAAAATTGTGAGCTGCAATGTGGATGCTAGTAATGAAACCAAAATTCTCTAGAAGAACATCAAGTGCTTTTAACCTGTGAGTCATCTCTCTGACCCTTTGATTCCAAATTTTCATAACAAGAATGGCAATGATTTTTAAACCAAGTCATTCTGTTTTAAGACTCTGACACTGTCATTAGTTAATATCTGATTATTTTAAAAATTTAGGAAATATTTCATTTCTACTTGGTCAGATTATCTGTACAGGCCTTCCAGTTAAACGATTCTTTGCTTCTTGAGAAAAGAGATTTATATTACCAAGAAGTGAGATTTTTATGCTTCCAAAGGCAAAAAGCTAATCTAAACCCAGTCTTTTAAGAGTTCTGACAAGAATTCTTCATTTTATCCAATAAACAATTTTTCTTAATTTGTAAATGCCTTCTAACTCTTAGAGTAGAATGCTGTAATGTAGTCAATAACCTTTGAAACAACATATTTTGTGTGTAGTTCCTATTTGTAGACTACAGTCAAACCATCAAAAACCCTCCAAAGGATTCCAAGACAAGAGTATGTAGAACGTATTTGTTACTCTCTGTATAAAGCAGTAGCTCTCAATCTTTCTAATGCTGTGATCCTTTACTACAATTCCTCATGTTGTAGTGAGTCCAATCATAAAATTATTTCATTGCTACTTCATAACTGTAATTTTGCTACTGTTGTGAATTGTAATGTAAATATATAAATAGGAACAATTGCATAATAGACTTTGTTAATTTTAATTTGCCTGAAGTGTTCTCCATTTAGAACCATAGACTTGTAGGTGTATTCGTGTGTGTGTGTGTGTGTGTGTGTGTGTGTGTGTGTGTGAATTACCATTGGCCAACCATTGTCTTCTAAAGTTTTCGAGCCATCTCACTTTTTAACCCTTGTTGGTATTATGATTTGTTCCTTGATGGATGTTTTTCTTGAAAATTTTCTTACACTAAAGATAAAAATCAATGCATATTATAATTAGATAGCCTTCCTTCTGTGCTTGCTTGCTAGCCAAATTTACCTATGTGGTGAGTTTTGGGTCAATGATAAATCAATGATATATTGATTTTCTAGGGAGAAAAAAGGGTGTGGAGAATTGTTCCCAAGTTTTTCTCTGTCATTCACAGACACATATATACGTGCACATATACATACATGCATACGTAGGAATGCATATGTAGGAATACATATTGCTATTATCAGTCTTTTCATTTGTTCTGCTAATCTTCATTTTTGAATGCAATTATCTATAAAGAATATGGTTTCATGTAGTTTTTATTTTCAAATACAGAATCATACTTCCTTAGAATACCTTATTCCAAGATATTAAGCTAGGTACATTTTGGTTGTATAATCATTCAAGTTTACTCTGACGTTTTCACTCTTCTGAATTTTGATATTTAAACTTAATATTTATGTAGAAAAGGGTATTTTTATAGTGCTCTATCATATCACAAATTTATACAGTAAAATTGTGTACAGAACATTTACTTTACTTCACTCAGGCACACTTCAGGCATACATATGATTGTATAGTTAAACATTCTTTTCTTTTTTTATTAGATATTTTATTTACATTCTAGATTTTATCCCCTTTCCCCATTCCTCCCCACCCAAAACCCCCCTTTCCTATCCCCCCTTCTCCTGCTTTTATGAGGATGTGCCCCCAGCCACCCACCCACTCCCATCTCCCAGCCCTCGAATTCCCCCAAACTGGGGCATCCAGCCTTCACGAACCAAAGATCTCCTCTCAAACATTATTTTCTAAAACAATAAAAAGATAGCATAGAAAATCTATTTTTTTGTTGTGTTATAAATGTGACTTGCATTTTCTTTAATAAATTGCTTTGCTCAATGAAACATTGGGAACCTAAAGTACTAAAATGAGACAAATTGTGGGATCACAAATGACTCTGCATACAATGAACTTACGCATCATTTTTGCAAACACACATAATAAAATTTTGCTACTGGCAATGGTCTCATTTGTAAATAGACAATTACCACCCATACCCTATGAAAAAAAATCTTCCCAATTGTATTCATACAGTTAAGGAGTGATAATAAAGTCTTTGAACACTCCAAGGGAGCATGTTCTATTTTCTTCCCCTATAATTAGCTATGATCATTTAAGTCATAAATTTTCTACAAAATAAGTTACCCTTAGATGCTTTTGTGGTGTAGAAAAATAACATTTACTCAAGTACTTTCCACTATATACTATAGTATATGGAAATATATCCACTTGTACTCAGTAACTCAGTATTCAAACAATTCTTGCAGAGTCTTTGTGTCTTTGATGAGCATGTCAAGAAGGTATTGCTCTCGCTGGTTATTTTGAAGAGTTGATTTATTTTTTTTCTGAATAAACAAATCATTTAAAAGAGGAAAAGGGCTAAGATGGTAGCCTTGCATCTTACAGTACTTGCCTTATCTCCCATGCACAAATCCCTGGATTCAACTGGACACTGTAGCAGTGTTCAGGTGGAATTCAAAGTCATGCTTGATGGTTAGTTTTAATTGTCAACTTGACAAAACCTAGAATCACCCAAGAAGGGAGTCTCAATGAGAGATTGCCCGGATCATCGTGGCTTGGGACATTTCTGTGAAGGATTGACTCCACAGTTTTCTAGGTTGCATTAATTGATATAGGAAGATCCAACCTGAATGTGAGTAATACCACTCCTTGGTCTGAGACAGTGGACTGTATAAGGCTAAAGGAAATTAGTTGACTATTAAACATGCATGAATTCATTTTTCATTTCTTTCTTTTCTTGACTCTAGATGTGATATAACTAACCAGCTGTCTTAGGCTCCTGCTACTATGAGTTCCCAGACTTGATTGATGGTGACCTTGACTTGAATGTCAACATAAACTAATGTTTTATAAGTGGTATGAAAACTGGTGGAACAAACCCTGTTGTTAAGGGGGGTGGGGGTAGAGGTGGGGAGGAAGAGTTCCTTGCAGTGCTGAGTGGAGTACAGTTGAGTTAAATTCAGTTAGTGCAGTGGAGATGAACTTCTTTGTGAGTTCATGAAGTTCAGTGCACATCAGCAGAGGCAATTTTTCCCAGGACAGTTTTACAGACAGAGGTGGCGGCAGGTGAAGACAGAATGAGCCAGAGATTGAGAAGGAGCCAGAAGATTAAAACAAATTGCCAGAGTTAGTTTAAGGCTAAGCATAACAAATCAGTTAGAAGCTGAAAGAAGTTAGACTGATCAGTCAGCTTGGAGAGGTGTTTGAGTCAGAACAGCAGAGCTGAACCAGTAAGTCAAAGAGCAGAAAGAACTAGAAAGTGTGAGCTCATTCATCAGTAAACCACGGAGACAGCAATTATATCTGGCAAATAAAAGTTGCTTTTACAAAATAGCCTATGGATAGTGAGGAATGATGGTAACACCAGGTGTTAGGAAACTACCTTTCCCCTAAAGGTAAGGAGATCATTGTCTTGAGGACATACAGTTTTGGAAATACTAGAATTCAGAGATGTGAAAACTATCCTTTTTTGGTCTTATGACATCTATTTTATTGTGGTTATTTCATCATCTGAGAAATTAACTATTGAAACAACACAGATGATCTTTTTCTTTAAAGCTTCTCTTTTTCCACTATGTGATGAGATATTTTATCATTACAGGTTATACTTATATTGGAGATAGTCTCTAAGCATCCTGCTTAGCAATTTAGCTTCCTGATGAGCTTTGTTCTTTTTTCTCTTGTCCTTACAATTGAATAAAGACTCAGGGGAGGCAATTTCTTCTTCAGTAAAACTGCCTTGCTTAAGTTCACCTCTGTGTAACCTCTCTCTCATTACGAGACACAAAGAAGTTATTCACGGAGTGGCTCTTATCAAAAAATAATCAAGGAATATTTTGAGCCCTCTCTTTAGATAAACACTTCTTGTCCCAAGACATTTAAATGATTCCAAAGAAATCTAAATGATTTACAAAATACAATATTTTTCTCTCTTGGAATGCAGCATGCCAAGAAAGAAACTAAGAAAATAAAAATCAAATGACAGTTTAAATCTACCTCAAGAATTTTCCCCATTATTAAGGATATGACTACAAAATAAAAAAGTGAACATTGAGTTGGTGTTTACTACATGAAGGATTTTATATTCCTTTCTGTCTACTGAGTATACAATTCATTCTTCCACAGGAGTTAAGGGAAACTTGTAAAGATCTGCTAGCAGTGATTCTCAACCTGTGGGTCGCAAGCCTTCTCATGAGGATCACATATCTGATATTCTACATGTGAGATATTCACATTATGTTTCCTAACAGTAGCAAATGTACAGTTATGATGTTGCAGTGAAATAATTGTATGATTGTTGGTAACCACAACACAGGGGACTGCATTAAAGGGTCACGGCATTAAGAAGGTTGAGAGCCACGATGCTTAAGTATTCTGATGTCAATATTTCTGGAATGCTTACCCTGAAGATTGTATGATGTGTTTTCTAATAACAAGCTGGGCTAAGTCAGAGCTTCAAAGATTTACTCCAGCACGATTGCCTTACGTTGTGGTATTAGGTGCTATGTAGTCTTCTTAATCTTTGAATGGGATTCTTCCACGGTTATTTCTTCTCTAATTTGGAGAAATAGATATGAATCTACACCTGAAAATATTTTTAAAATGATAACTTTTAGTAGTTTTTTTATATTTTAGGTGTATTTATGTTTTGCCTCTGTGTGTCTGTGTGAGGGTGAAAGAGCACCTGGAATTTGAGCTACATACAATTCTGAACTCTCAGGTGGTTGCTTGGAATTGGACCCAGGTCTTCTGAAAGAACAACCAGTGCTTGCAACCACTTAGCCAACTCTGCAGTCCACTAGACCTGAAAATATGTTTCAATCATCTATAAATTTTAAATTTAATGTTTTAGTGTTTTCTTCACAATGTTCACATTTGTGAGCGTTAGGACTAACTCCGCTTTATAAAAACAGGTGTATATTTATTTAAGTTATTATATATTCAAGTAAATGTGCAGAATGAACAAATTGTATTTGAGAATCCAGGAGGTAATAGAGAAAGAGTGTACTCATATTATAACCTCAAAAAAATTTAAAATAACTGAGAAGAAATCTCAGGTTCCTATGGAAACTCGAATCTGGCTAGGAAGCCCATTCATTTTGTATTTAAAACTATAGTGTGGCTCATTTACTATGCCATATATTCTAGAATCAGTAAAATAGTAAGAAACACATATTTATCACATGGACTTTTATTTTTATAAAATAAAAATATCTGGCTCACCTACATGTATATATGGAGGACTAAAATGAGATACATATGAATATATATAATTTTATGCATTATTATATGTTTGCACATTAAACATATATATGGAAATTGGGTGTGAATTTCACAAAGGCTGTTCCTTTTGTTAGATACCTTTAGCAAATAATCACTGGACGAAGACATATCCAGTCATAATTTCATTACTTAAGGTAGATTGTAAAGCCAATCTGATTTTTAGTGAAATATTGAACAGCATGCTGATATAATTTTTGAGACTAATTCTCTTGTGGGAATTTTGTAATGGGTATTCATTTTATTGTGCTCATGTGAGTTATTTGTCTAGGAGAAAAATCAAAACATTATATTTGCAGTGTTATAATTTTTAAGATCTATAATTTCATGATTTACCTTTGCCCACATCATGGAATAATTTAGTCAATGAGGTGGGAGCCATAAAAGAGTTAACTAAAAATTTATAGAAAATACTTAATTATTAGAATGTCTAATCATGTGATTTGAACCTGTACATTGCTGTATCTGTTAGGTAGCCATGAAGAAAGAAAATTTAGATGGAGGTATAGAAGAGGAGAAGTGAAACTAAGAAAGTTGATATTGTCTACAATTGTTTAATTGAATGAACTGAAAATCAGTTTACTGATTAAAGAAGAGATACATAATAAAAACACAATGGTATCTGTACTGGCTGATTTTGTGTATCAACTTGAAACAAGCTGGAGTAATCAGAAAGAAAGGAATCTTCCTTGAGGAAATGCCTCCATGAGATCCAGTTGTAAGGCATTTCCTCAATTAGTGATCAAGGTGGGAGGGCCCATTGTGGGTGGTGCCATCACTGGGCTGATAGTCTTGGATTCTATAAGAAAGCAAGCTGGGCAAGTCAGGGGAAGCAAGCCAGTAAGGAACATCTCTCCATGACCTCTGTATCAGCTCCTGCTTCCTGACCTGCTTAAGTTCCAGTCCTGACTTCCTTTGGTTATGAACAGCAATGTGGAAGTGTAAGCTGAATAAACCCTTTCCTCCCCAACTTGATTCTTGGTCCTGATGCTTTGTGCAGGAATAAAAACCCTGACTAAGATAGTATCTTAGGAGGCAAGGGTGACATTCCAAGCCCTATCTATGAGTCTTCTCCTACCTACGAAGTAAGGATGTTCAGCAATCTCTGATTTAAATAGAATTATCAAAATTCAAAATTATTTTATTACTTAATGTATATGAACACAGTTTATGTGCATACATGCATATGTTTGTACATGTGCACACACACAAGCAGGTAAAAGAAAACAGAACAAATATATAGATTTTATATTGCATAGACATATCCAATGTAGTAGATAAAACAAAAACTTCCAAATAATAATCCTCAAAGCTATATTTTTGGCTGCATCTATGAAAAGAAGAAGTCACTCTTACTGTGTTTTCTGGGGTTAATGGTCAATAATAAACCCATTTTTATTTAGATGTTGGATCAAATTAACCAATGTACCTATTCTAAAAATACTTATCATATTTTCTTAGTATATAATGATTTTCCTACAACAATTTAAAGTATCTTTTAATTTAACAAATTTGTTTTTAAGTTATTCTTTAATGAGAAATTTTTTCAGAAGTTTCTTGTCTTGACAGAATTCCAAGAAACACAGACTACTCACAATGATAATAATACACTTTTGTTTTCTTTTCAATCAGAAAATACAGTTGAAATATATTGGCTCTAGTATTTAACGCTTTATATAATACAACCCGGTTTTATGTCTCATAATCTTTTTGCGCTCATGATTCTATAGTTGGTAATGAGCTAATGCTTTTAAAAATATTCATTCAAACACATTAACACATATAAACATATAATTAGGGACAATTGCTTTTTTAAAATAATAAAACTAGGAAGATGATCATCAAGGTTATGGTTGCTTAAAGTACTTTGCATAATTATTAAAATATAAATAAGTTTAAGATATAGAAATAAATTTGATAAGATTACAATGATTAAACCATTGAAATAATATTATGTTTATTTTCAGATATATTTATCGAATATCCATTTTGTGTCACTGTTTAATTTAAAAATAAACCCCTTTCCAATGTTGATTTTTCCAAGATACAGTTTCTCTGTGTAACCCTGGCTGTCCTGAAACTCTATCTGTAGATCAGGTTGGCCATGAACTCAAGGAGCCACTTGCCTCTGCTGGGACTAAAGGCATGTGCCACGACCATCTGGCTAAAACCAAACTCTTTTCTTGTGTCTGCTGTGCTTTGCAGTTCCTCTGGCTCCACTGTGGAAAGCCCAGGGGAGTCTCAAGTTTTACTTTGGAAGGAGCACTTTGGTTGTTACATTTTTGTCCTCCCTACGCTTTTGAAGGTGGAGACTTCAGATAGAAACCAGTCTAACCAAAGCCAACATACTCTTACTTTACTCCTCTGGCCCAATTCTTTCTCCTTGCTGAGTTCTCACACCAAGAATTTCTCTGAGTAATGAATCAAATTTTTATTTGCCTTTCCCATAACTCACCTCATCCATCCCTCTAATTATCTTGTTTCCTTCCCCCATAATTAGTACTAATAATTTTATTTCAGTGAGATACTTTTGCATTTTTGTTTATAGAAAAGAATCTACACTGTCAAACAGTATTTCATTGTACACTGTAGCTCATATTTTTAACACTATAAACTTTTACGGATTTGTTCCCCCACATTTCACCAAGGAAGAACTGGGAAATGATCTTGTATGTATTCATTATGAGAGGTGGTAAAGTGCTTTGGGGGATGTTTTGATGAATTTACTGTAGAAGTTCTGATTTTTTTACTTGTTTCAAGAAATTATAAAGTAAAAGAAAATATGCTTTCATCTTATGAAAAAGAAAGCTGTAGCTAACTTTTTTTTTCTTTACTGAAACAAATTATGTTTCAAAATAGATTTAAAACCTGGAACTTTTTGTTTATTTGGAATATATATAGTATTTTAAATTTATTAAATTACATAATTCTATATGGATGTGATGTACATATACCATTTCAAATAATTTGATATAGGACTTATTTTTTATAGAACATCCAGAGCTTTCAAGTAGATGCCTTTCAGACATTTCTTGAGAACCATTTTTACACATAGCCAAAATAGAGATGAATGCATTAAAATTAAACATCTTAGTTCTAAGAAATTTCATGTAGATTACTATAGCTGTAATATTGTGTGTCTTGAATTTAAATGATAATTATAGTCCTACTTATGGGTAGGATTAGAAAATGGATGTTGGATTGAAGGAGATTTCTTAGTGGGTATAGCCCTTGCTACACAAGTCTGACCACCTGAGTTTGGATCCCAGAATGCAGATTAAAGATGAATGCAGTAGGACATAAATCTTTAATCCTAATAAACGCTATGGGGAGGTGAGAGGTAGAGACAGGAGAATCTCGTGGGAATCTTGAGAGCCAGCTAATCCAAATGAACAACAGGTTAGACCCTGTCTCGAACAAGGTAGAAGCAGCAAGATCTGGCACCAGAGATTGTACTCTGACCATACATGTACTGTAGCAAAAGGGGTGTGCACACGTGCACGAGGACACACACACACACACACACACAGAAGTAATAACTAGATTTTGGATTACATAAATAAAATGAAATGTGAAGTTATTGACAAAAGTTAAAATCTTAGCCATATCAAAGAAAAACACAGAGACACTGTATGGAAAGAACTGAAGACAAAAGTGACTGGTTGAGACAATGTACCCTGCACTTTATTTCTTAATCTATCTAAATAAGATTTCTATCTATCTCAATATTTAATGGACCAAACCTAAATAGACAATTATTAAAAGAAGATATTCAGAGGAGGTATCAGGTATGCAAAATCAGTAAAAAAAAAAAAAAACTAAGTAAAAATGCAAAGACAAGTCTCCTTACACTTACTAGGGGAAGTATTCTTACAAAGATTTAAAGCAACCAAGGTATAAATTACTTTGAAAATAGTGTTTGCTGCTTCAGCTTACTGAAAAGCTGGCTGTGGACACAGGTTAGGTTTCCGATATTCATAACCAAACATATTTGTTTCAAAGTATCTTCCAAGATCTGTGGACTAGTGATAGGTTAACAATCTGGCCTTATAACAAGGAAATGGAAAGTAGAAAAAAAGTCTAGAGGTATTAAAAAAAAAATCACATCCTGGCTTACAGTGAGGAAATCCATTTTCAGTAGTGAGGACTTTTATTTTATTCTACTGTATAAAAATGCCTGCACCTGGAGCTGAGAAGCTAGAAGCTGGTCCATGGAGACAAGAGTTCTAATGGGGATCTAGCTGACTGTTCCACTTCGCTTACCCTGTTCATTTCTCCTGGATCCTCTAAGCCTGCAGATTTGTTGGTGTTACTTTGTTCCCTCAGTTAAGCTGCTTTCGTTGTGTCTGATGTTTCAAGTGCCTGATTTCTGATACTTTGTTATCTGTTGGTTGTGGATTTGGCCTAATGCTGCTTGTATTATGTGAATCAGGTCCTCAGAATTGCAGGAGAATCCACATATCCGCACATAAGAACTGAGGGTACCCTGCACTCAGTTGGTTTTGATTGCTAAATAAAGAGGCCAGTAGCCAGTTTCTGGGCAGGGAGGCAGAGGCAGGTCTTTTATGATTCCCAGGCAAGGAACCAAGGAGGGCTATAAGGACAACTTCTAGGCCGGGGAAGGAGGGGAGACATCATGCCTGAGAGGTGCAGAGGAGAGAGAGATGGCTGACATATAAGAGCCAGGAAAGAGTGGCCCTAATCTCTCCACCACTGGGTCTAAAGTTACAAAGGTGGAATATGATTTTCAGTAAGCAAAAACTCAGGAATATGGAAGGACTGCGTTAGCCTCATGGAGGTTTGCAAGTAGCCCAGCCATTGAGCTGTTAAAGTCATATGAAAATATAAAGGCTCTGTGTATGTGTATTTCATTCGAGAACCCAGAATATTGGGACTGGTAGCAAGGAGCACTGCTGCTGCCATTGAGATTATTTGAATAGAGTTAATTGGGTTCAACTATATCTGTCTGTTGGTTCTATTTTCTATGTGTTAATTGTTTTTTCCTCTAGTTTGCTACATACTTGATAAACTCACTCATTTGGAAAGGAAATGACAGTAAAGGCAGACCAGACCAACCTCAAGGTCAGTACAGAACGATAAAGGTGCATGCAATGATGTGGCAAAGGACAATCCACGTACACTTCTGACAGCAGAGCAAATTAGTATGAACTTAATGGAAAAAGCAAGGTTAAAAATAGAGCTAGCCTAGGATCTAATAACCCCAGTTGGGTTTATATAAAAATAAATGTATTTGGTACCTGGAGGTATCTATACTACAATGTTCATCAAACCATCCATCATAAGATCCAACGTAAGAATAATACTGATCATTCTTTGTAGATAACAGAATGAGTTAGCAATCTCCATGTTTCATTATATATAGATATAGATGATATAGATATAGATGATATAGATGTAGATATACATATATAGTCTACCTGTCATCTATCTATAGAGTGAAGAGTAAAATAATAACATGTCTTTTTAGTAAAGAGAAAGTCCTTTCATGGCTTACAATAGGGATGAACAAGAAGACATTACACTAAAGGAAATAAATCACTCACAGAAAGTCAAATATTATATGGTCTTACTCATAGTACAATCTAAAACAAATTATGAATTTCAGAAGTACAGTATAATTGTAGGTTGGAAATTCTGTAAAAAGTATAGCATATTGTTAGTATAAAAGTTCAGTTAGCAGAATAAATAAGTTCTGGTTGATGACATATAACAGTTAGTAGAATAAGATATAGTTTATGAGCATGATTACAGATGAAGTTTTATGAATATTTGAAATTTCCTAAGAGGTGATCTTTACTGACACTTAGTATCCAATCATAACTATGTGATGAGGTAAACAAGCTAATTAATTTATTGAGATATCATTTCAGATATAGCAAACCATCTCGTTGTATTCATAAATATATTAAAATTTTATTAACTATATCTAAACCAAGAGAAAAACAAATAATAAAAGCAATTAAACAAAGAGAGAAAGTTCAGTCAAGAATATATCCTTAATATGATTCATGAATGAAAGTTACTTAGAGAAGAAAATATTAGAATATGCATTAACTCTCATCCCTCTTTTACCTTGACTGTTTAAAATTTCTATGGTGCTTTTCTGACTCCCTTAAGATTCCTATAATCCCTGTGTTCTCAGGAGATACTGTGTTCACTTTCAGTTGTAATTTTGTGTGTCTCTCATTATCTTATTCCCTGATCAAGAATCTATCAATAATAACTGTCAGTAGGTACCAAATCAAAGATAGAGGAACAATAAAAAATGAAAAGACAACCAGAAAAAAATGAAATGAGAAAGGAGGGAAGAGAGAAAGGTAGCACATTTTGTGAAGAAGACGTTTCCTGGAAAGAAGGATTAGTCTGTCCAGGTGGTCAACTGATCAGGGAATAAGGTGCTATTAGCTCACCAGCCAAAATGGCAGTCAGTATAGGTCAATTTTGAAGCTGGAAAATGAAATAAAACAAAATCAAATAAAACTTCATTACACAGGAAAATTTTTATCAATAATGGTCATTTGATTGATGGTGTACATGAATAGAGTATACACTTATTTAATGCCTACAATTAATGATCTGTAATGGTTTCTTCATAAGCTGTACATTGATGTAGAGATTAGTCAGAAATCTATTTCCCAAACTGTAAAATATCTCTTGAGTTTCATATGCAGCACTACACTGAAATAATCCTCTTGGCTTTAAGTAATTTCCACAAAAATAATAGGTATAGCACAGAAGTTACATAAAAATTAGCGTGCTGCCTAAGAGCTCTAACATATACACAGTGGACCAATTATATACCCATACAGTCCCTCTGCTTGCTGGTTCAGTATATGAGTCCATGTAGACCAGCTTAGTTGATTCTACGGGCCGTGATCTCCTAGTGTCTTTCAATCTCTGTTACCACTGTGGTTTTTCCACCTCCTCTTACATGAGATTTCTGGATCTCCGAGGGGAGGGACGCAATGGAGTCCTCCAATTTAGAAAATCTTTCTGTATAATGTCTGACTATGGATCTCTGTACCTGCTCTCAATTTTGTCATTGTGCAAGAGGACTGCACCTCAGAATGTGCCCTATTTTCTAATATTTCCTAATTTCCTACTTCCGAATGTATCAGCATTTCTCTTTCTGTCAGTTGCTGTGTTGGTTGTATTTATTAATGATTATTGCTGTGTGATCTGTCATGTAGTAACATAGACTTAACATTTCTGTGTAAAAACAGTAAAGGTTGACGATTATAAATAAATAACTTGAGAAGTAAATCTTTCTGCATTCTGTTATTTGTATGCCTCCTGAGTGGTGCATCCTATTATTAAAATGGATTCAAATGTAGGAGGAGAGGCTTGCTTGAGAGAAATTGTCTGCTAATTGAACTCTGTAGGTTATAGTACACGGCGAACCCAGAGAGAATCAAGTTGCAACATGTCAGTCATAAAACTCCCTCAGGATGAAACAATAAAGCCAGCACAGCATATGGAAGGAAGTTCTGGGTTTCCCCAATTTGTATCCCCAGAAAAAGAGAGTGTGAAGGGCAGCAATTTTGGCTGAAAAGAAGATCCTGACACTTGGACATATCCTGTGGCAACTGTTGGCATTAAAAGCAGTGGATGTCCATATTAATTATGGCCAGTTTTTATCCCTTTTATATCCAAGAATTTATTTTACCTTTCCTTCTTGTGACAAGGAGGAAGGGGCATTCAAGCAGATGTGGCTTAAGTCTCCATAAAATGTCATTGTTTATATTTTACTGGAACTCTATGAAAGACACATCATAGAGAATTTTGTGTATTAAAATCTAAACCTATCTCCAGCTCAGTGTTTACTAGACAGTAAATAAAATAAATCACTGATTTTATTCAATCAGTTCTTTGACACATTTACCATAACTGTAATAAATTTAAATAGAAACCTGAATAAGTACCTGTGATTGCCAAAATTGAAATACTTGAACAAGTAAAAGCTTGGCTAAATTTTAAGTCCTTAGGATAATACATGATGCAACAAAGTAGTTTTTATTGAAAGGAAAAAAATTAATAAACCATTTTAATGGAATAGAAATAATTATGCTTAGTTTAACCAGTTGAAGAAAATTCTAAAATGGATGCTTTTTTATTAAAGGGCATGGCATATATTTTTCCATAACCAACATAGATACGTAGAATATAATGTATGGTTAGTTTGTAAATGATGTTAATACTATTTAATATATAAAGATTGTTTCTAAAATTCATATTGATCTTTTTTAATTACAGTGTAAGAGTAATAATGATTTCTCAGAAGGAAATATGGTGGATTCTATTTCTTCCACAAATTAAAATTTACCTTAGACTTTGTAAGTCTATCAGATTAAACATTCCAGGCAACTTTCTTTCTTCTAATTAAGTTTGTATTGATGTGATAAACACTAGACAAAAAGCACATTGAGGAAAGTATTTAGGAAGCTCCCTGGAAGCAAGAACTGAAGCAGATGCCATAGAAAAGTGTGGCTCAGAGACTCGCTCCTCAAATCTTACACACTTTGCTTTCCTAAAACCCACGACCATCTAACTAGCAGTGGTACTGACCACAGAGAGTTGTGTCTTTTCATATGAATCACCAATCAAGAAAACACTCCAACAGACAACACATATTTTCTCAGTTGGGGTTCCCTCTCACAAATGGCCTAAACTTGTGTCAAGTTGGATAAATAAAACAACAATACAACAAATAACACATGACACATCCTTTTATTTCTATTATTTTTAATATTTAGAATTTATTTTTTTTTAATTGGGTAGGACCTCATGCACTCTTTCAGGGTGGCTTTACTTACTCACTGCGTTAGCCCAGGTTTACCTCTAACATATGACAATCTTCTTTCGTCAGCTTCCCAGTTCTGTTATTATTAGCAAACGCCACCTCACTGAGCCATATGCTACAGTTCTTAGCTAGAGTTTTTGGTAGTCTTATAGCTGTTAGTGTTTATTTTGGTTTTGTATTAAGAAAATATTTGATTATATATTAACATGTACAAATAAAATTCAAAGAAAATCTTACACATACTTGATTTAAGAGTAAATAAAATAGTTTGCATGGTATGTCATTCATATAGAAGATAATGCTCATAGGTCAGACTGCTCAAATAAATGACATCATCCTAATTTTCTTATTATAGAACCTATTTATAGTTGATCTACCCATATACCTTTTTGCATTATAGTAATCTATGTATTAAGATAGCAACTGCCCAAAGAAATATGTAATCAATCTGTACCCTTTTACTCTAAATTTTACTCTGAAATTTAACAGCATTCTTAAAAAACTGACCTACATTCATATAAAAATTATCTTGCTTATCTTAATATATTTAACCTACAATGAAAAACTCACATTGAAGCTGATAATGCAAGGTTAGATCAGTGAACTTTGTTTTAATTGAAACAATCATTTTCCTGTTTGCCAGTGCCCTAACTGGGGTACAAAGATTACTTGTTTTCCTTTCTCCAAGGAAATATAAGACAATCCTTCTTTCTGCTCTGAATTATTGATAAATTATGTATACACATAAGGACACAAAGAAGATTCTCAAGGCAAGCATACCTTCTTAAATTCCCTTAACTTTTTATTATCGAATAATAATTTTGTCTTTAATCATACTTTTGCAAAATTGTTCATTCCTTACCAGACTTAGGCTTAAGACATCATAGGTTTTCTTTCCTCTCGATCATTGGGTTTTGTATCACATAAAACTTATTCTAAAGAAGTTAGTATTCTTTTATGTTTTATCCTGTCAATCTCTCATTCCCTTTAGGGCCTTTAGTAAGGAATATTAAAAGAGAAAACATAAAGCTTTTTATTTCCATATTTGTCCATATCAGTTGTTGGCATCTTTATTGCTGAGGTGTAACAATATATTATGCCTTATCATTCCCCCGTTGATAGTTTTCAATTTTCATTTATTTTGAGTAAAGCTGCTAGGAGGACCTTGTGAAAGCCTCTTTATTAGTCTACAATTTCATGTCTCTTGGCTGAACTCCTAGAACGTGAATTGCTGTGAAACGTAAAATTTCAAAGAACAGTGAAGTACATTTACAAAATGGTTGCCAAAGTAAACACAAAGGGCAGTTCTATCATTGAAGGAAAAACCAGTAAGTGCAAGCCAGAAGATAAAAGAATGGACGGAGGTTTATTACCTACAACAATAAAAGAAAGTACTGGCTTTATAGCAACACTGGTATACCACCATTTAACAAAGGAAATGATCATTTATTCAAGGATGTTATACAAATTCACAGGGAAAAGTACCTTTTGTGTGGGTATATTGGTTATCCTACTCAAAAGGACTTATTACAAGATAGAATGATGTCAGATTCTTTTGTGTGCATGATTATCCCCAAGTTATAGAACATGTATTCGGAAGGTAAAAATGGCAGGCATACTTCTGGGTATGCTTACCTTTTGCCTTAAAGATAGATGGCCAGTATGAGTAATTTTGGACATGTCTTACTTGACTTATAAAGATGACAAAGAGAAGAAGTACTTCTAGAAATGTTCAGAATTTTAGGTTTAGGCAACGAAAGTGACACTTTAAAATTGCATGAATATGGAGTATTTCAGAGCACCTGTCTCATATAACATCAGTCACACTATACTCTGTGTGTTAATGATACAAGATCCTTACAAAGATTTTTGATACCAGGAAGTCAAATCTTTATCCTAACTTTTTGTTAGCCCTAAAAATCCGATTACTGCTGCTCGTAATTGCATGCATATAGGGTTATCTGTTGGGGCATGGGCAGTTTACCAATGGTGGGTATCTCTTCAAGGAGTAACTTTCAGTTTCTTAGTAGCCATGATATCCCAATAGATCTCAAGCAAAGATTAGGGAAATGGGAGATCCATCCCACTCCATGCTGGAAACTCTAACTCACTTGATCTTGTTCAGGTGTTTTCCAGATAACCACAGTGGCTGTGAATTCATGTGTGTGGCAGCCTGGCCACTTGCAGATGCCAGCCTTCCACAACTTTCCTTCTCACTCTCCACTTCTTTACATTTTTTCCAACCCCTTTTACATGACATTCTTGAGGTGGACCTGGCCATTGGTGTTGAAATAGATTTTTCACCTATAGTTGAGCACTCAGTGTGCCTTAGTCTCAGCTCTGCAATTCCCCACTGCCCTCTGGAACAGAAAGGCACTGTGGTTAAAGTTGAGAACAACACAAACCTAAAGTTATAAACCTAAATGCTTATTTATTTAAAGGATTTACCTATTTTTATTTTATGCATCTGTGTATTTTGTCTCCATGCATGTTTGCGCTCCAGATGTACAGAGCCTCCGGATGCAAACAGAGGCCATTGGATTTTCTAGAATAGGAGTTATAGATGGTCATGGGCCACCATGAGGTTGCTGAGAACAAAATCTGGGTCCTCCAGGGCAACATCAAGCATTCTTAACTGCTGAGCTGTCATTCCAACCCCTAAACATAAATACTGAGGCAGAATGTGCATATATTTAGGTGTTACATATATCTATACCCACTTGTCATAGAATGCTATTTTTAAAATTATTATTATCTAGTTTTCCTTGGCTGAAATGTAGAAATTCATCTGTGTGATTAAGTGTGTGTGTGTGGACATGCGGGCTTTGTATTCTGTGACCTTCTAGTTGATTTTCTTTGAAAATTCTTTAGATTTTGTGTACAAAAACTATCATCAGTTAACAAGCAAAGTTTTACTCCTCTTTCAGTTTGAAGTTTGTAAGTTTCATAGTTCACGCTGTGCAGGTCACCATGGAATTCTGCCTTTGATTGGCAGTATGAATATGCTCTATTTTCTACCACATGAGCTGGATGTCAGTCTTTTCATGAAGGTTTTTTAGGAGACTGAGATTGGTCCTCTTCTTTTTAGGCAAAGGCTTATCTGGAACAGATGTTATCAGTATTCTAACACTTTTCTCTGTATCTAATTGAATTGTGTTAATGCAGATGGGAAAGTTTGTAGAAGGAGCTAAGGTGGGAGGAGAAGAGGTGGAGTAAGGAGGAGAGGAGAAAAAGGAAGAAGAGGAGCTAGGAGACAGGAGAGAAGACCGAGAGGGAGAGAGGAGATGGAGGTGAATGTTCATGCGTCTGTAGCAGTCAAAGGTAGTTGGTATATCTAGGTTGGGTATTGGGTTACACTTCTGATTGTATCTTGTCACTGATCGTTACCAAATATATAAGCCTTTGATTAATCTATAAGCATTAGTCTCATCTTTCTATTGGGCCCACATGGATAGCGGGATGGCCTGGACACTGCCCAGCCTTGCAGAGACAGCGTGGTTCAATTGAACCATCTCCCATCCTGACATCGCGTGGATGGCAGGGCAGGTGTTTCTAATTGGCCATTTCTAACTACAGCACGCATGTGGCCTCCAGCCTAGAAACATGGCGGCTAGGCTAGGCAGAGCTACCACAGCTTAGATAGTCTCCCTGAGCCAGAGGCCATTTTAAATAATTACCACAACAAAAGTTGACTGATTTATTATTATTAATCTGACCCTTGGTGTAAAAAAATTTATTTGTTGAAAGTATTTTCTGTGTATTTATAGGTACTGCTGAATTCCATCTTCTACTTCTATAACTATGAAATTTTGCATTGCCTTGGTCAGAATCGATAATCAAGATTTAAACTGAACTCATAGGCAAGCTGAATGGTATCTCCTGCTCTGCTATCTACCTTAAACTATGATTTACCCAGATTGACTTGTGAACCGGGAAATTCCTTTGTGAATGTAAGAATCCTTATTTGTAATGTCATTGTGTGTGAGTGTGTGTGTGTGTGTGTGGTTTATATTGTGCAGAAGTGTATGGGTATGTGCTCATGCATGTGGACATGGATGACAAGTTTTAGATATCTTTTTTTTTTTTTAATTCCGATCACCGTCTTTTTGAAACAAGATCTGTCATTAATTTGTTGATCCACATTGACTGTCTTGGAAGTTCTAAGGCCTTCCTGTCTTCACAGAACTGAGATTATAGGCAAAAGCCAGAGAAAGTATTTTATCAACTGAGCCATCTTCTCAGCCCAGTGCATTTTGTTTTAGAAGAAACAGGGCTCCTAAGATTTCCAAATTAAAAAAAAAAAAAAGAAAAAAAGAAAAAGAGAAAAGAAAAACCAGAGTGTAGTTTCCTGATAGTTCTTACCACAGAAGTCTGGTAAATGGTAGCATTTCTAATGCTTCTTGTGGCTCTTCCCTTTTATAACAGACGTATAAGGCAGATGATTGTTTGGGAGCTGCAGCTTCTGAGGGAAAGTCAGGAGCAATGGAAGTCCTTGGAGTCTCTAAACACCAATTGCTTTCAGTATGATTTCATTCCCTCTGGGGGAGAGAAACTCTAATTAAAGAAACAGTGTTCCAGAAGCTCAGTCACACTGAATAAGTAAATACTGCCACTTAAGGAAAGTCTTCTCTTGACATCGTGTGAATCGGAACACAGGTGGAAGAGCTGTAATACCTAAAGTGGGTTGAACACTAAGAACAAGGTTTCAGGCAGGATGGCTCTTACTATGTCACCTTCTCAGCTTGACAAAGATTTGGAGGCAAAGTAACAGGGAGTTGCAGATATAGAGGAAACAAAGGCGATAGATAAAGAAGCAGCTCAAGAGAACAGCTTTGGAAAGATGTTGTGATGCAGGGGTAACCCCTGACTGGGCTGTGATTATCACATGTAAATACACAAAGTACTCACACATGCAATCTTCTTTGGTTCAATTCCCTGCTTTTGATAGTGTACTGTCACTATGCAATCAATCCATCACTACTTGAGGATGCTCTGGTTGGTAAAATAAACCAGTACTATTATGTTTGTAATATTGTATGAGTCTATGGTTAGTTCAACAAAAAGTTTAAGTGAATCAAATGTAAAAGCATAATGTGTTGAGTCACACAAATGAAATATCTACTTATATTGATATTAGAATTTCATATTGTATTTTTACAATTTTTGAATATATTTAATTATGTGAACTATCAATATTGACCTCTGTTAATATTTAATACAAGTAGAACAAGTTCCTCCACTTACCTTCAATAATCAAAATTTCTATAATGAAAAGTCATTGCCAAAAATTGGGGCATATGATCATTTCTAAGCCAATGATTGTGTTTATACTCAAAATGCACTGTAGGGTCACCGGCATAAGGAAACATGGGCAACGTAGGCTGGGGAGGAGATGATTCTTCTCCAAGTGTCTAGATATTGTTATCAAAAAACAACCAATCAAACAAACAAACAAAAACAGAATAGAGAATTAGTGTCCCCCAAAGCACCAAGAAGACCTATCATGATTCAGAATGCATTCTCAGCAAAAGAAAACTGTAAATGTACTGTAATAGAATGCATTGACCACTCAAGTAGAAATTCTCAATATGCTGTTTGAAATAAAACCAGATGTACTTGGAAATGGGTGGTATTTAAGAAGGCACAGACTTCCCTGTTGTGATTACCTGACTCTTAGTTCTATTTAAGAACCCTCATTCCACGTAAGTAAGAGAACTCAAGTTTTCTATAGACCGTCTCAAGAGATGCCCTGTTATGGCATTTAAATCATACTTGTTTAGTTGTTTCAGGTTCAATTCTTTTCTTTGTTCTTCTCTTTCATTTCTTGTATTTTGTAGATAAAGAATTCTTTCCTGAGCTTTTTCCATTCACCATACATTTATCCCAGTAAATAAAACTCATCTCCCTATCCACTTCAATGAGTAAAAGACATTTCTCTTTTCCACAGATAATTTTTATACTGTATTTTAAGGGATGAGGTTATCTGGGTTGGTCTTGAACTCACACTGTAGGTAGGCTGTCTTTGAAACTGATCATTCTGCCGTAGCCTCCCAAATGGCTGCATAGCAACAGTTTTAAGCCTGCATACCAGATCCAGATGACTGAGAGGATTTTTACCTAGAGTCAGTTTTCTTGATTCAATAGTTTATATCTTCCAGGATCCAGAAAAGTTATATGCTCAGAGGTCTCAAAATCTGTAATAAAGTGAAGCACTTACAATGAAATATAATGAAATAAAAGAAAGAAGTTGGAGGCAAAGCAAACAAACTCCATCCTAACAAACCTGAGGGGCTACACACTAGATATGTTAACAGTCTTGTATATTCCAGGCTGCAACCTTTCTGGAATTCTCTCCATGATTGTACTGTAACAATCATTTCTTTGTTAGCATTTAACTGTTTGATAGTTGTGCATAGATACATTTGAAGCTCAAAATACATTTTGAATGAAAAAGACAACTGCTATCTCTCTTAGAAAAGTCAGAACTACAAGAGATTCAGGGACTCTTGAAACTCAGGCAACCAAAATGCCACCTTGCCTGCATTTCATTTAGACAGGAACAATTCTGGCTTTAGAAGGTTGGCTTGTGACCCCATCCCTCCACTGGGGTCTCTGTTTATCTGCTGGAGGTGGTTTCTTCAGGTTCTATCTCCTCACTGTTGGGCATTTTGGCTAAAGTCATCCCTACTGAGTTCTGTTGGTAGCTTCTCACATCCCAGGGCTCTGAGATTTTCTAGAGGTTTCCCTGTCCCTCCCCCACCTCAGGATTGCCTTGTCTTACTTCAGTGGAAGAGGATGGGTCTAATTCTGTAGAGTCTTGATGCCCCAGGTAAGGGGGATGGTGGGGAGTTTGAGGTAAGGGCAGGAAGTGAAGAGGGTTGGGGGATGGAGTGTGGCACTTGGGGAAGCACTCTCTCAGAGGCAAAGGGGTGAGGGGATAGAGTGAAGAACTCTTAGAGTGGGGACCACCAGGATGGGGCGGCAACATTAGGAACGTAAGTAAATAAAACAATTTAATAAATAAATAAAAGTGCCACTGTTACTCAGTCCCCCTTTTCTCATTCCGTTACTCTCTTTTTCTCTGAATGTTTCTCTCCATGGGTTTCCTTTTTCCTATGAAAACTAATTCCTTTAAGCTTTCCCAGGTTTAGACATGGTAGCCTTTAGCAACTGCCTTCATTTCACCATCAGAAAAACATTCTCTTTAATTGGAATCTTAAAAACCCTTGAGGGTAAAATTCTTCTTCATCTGCCCTGAGTCATGCTCTATTCCTCTGGATGATGGATTGGGTTTTCAGCCTGGTAGAACCTATCATTACCTGTTTGAAGAGTGAAAAATAAAATACAGCTGTTCCCATGACAACAGAGTTGTTTTTAGATAATTGGATGGGTGTTCATGGACAAACAGATGTCCAGTGTATTGTCTCTGGACTGTAAACAAGTTTTCCATTTCTAGCCTATAGGTATGAAATTATTTCTCTTTTATGTCATAGTTTCTATACCATCGTGAGGAAAACCTTCTGTTTCTAACTCTGAAGTGCAAAGCAGCTATATTGCAAAATCCTGACCTTAATATTTTTCAAGTTTAAAATGTTCCAATCACATTTGTCGTCTCTCTAGTTCACACTGCTCACGAACAAACAAAACTTGTCCCAGTGACCTCTCTAAATACTTACCATATACATAGTTTGATAAGATTGCTTAGCATTTAATTTTGAAAAGATATTATTTTGATAAATAACTCACAGGAATTATCACACAATTGTTCAAACCGTGTCACTCAGCTAGTTCAGTTGAGGAAGACTCCAGTTTCAGTTGAAGTCTATCACTATGGAGATTATTCTCTGAGTCACAACATTATTGCAAATGAATTGTAGAATGTCTCTCTGGGTTTGGTTCCATCTTAGCGATATCATAGGTAAAATTAAGATGATATTTAAGTCAATTCAAGGCCAGAGGTAACAACTTCAATGCAGGCAGCTGAACATCTACAAATAGATATCAGAAATGACCCACATAGTTTAACTCCATAGCAAAAAAGCAAACTATGAAGGGGTATTGTTTGTCTTTAATTTTTGATACATTGAAAGCTAAATTCTCAATGTTTTCCCCGTCTTACAAACTGTATGAGTTGCCGTGTGCATTGAGAAGGTAATTTTCCTAAAAAGAAACAATGCCAAATATGCAAATAATTCTATTTTCAGTAAATATATCTGATCTAAATTCATGCCAGTTTTACTCATATTTGCATATCTTTACTCACATTGGTATATCTCTCACATTCCTCTGTGATGGAAAAGAAAGTTCTGACCCTTCTGTAGATTCCCAGGATTAAAGCCACTCAAGCATATTTATCAGGTATGCCTCACCTACTTATATTTGAGAAAATCCACATTCAATTCATATAGAGAAAAATGAATCAGAGAGATAAAGCATTAGCGTGCTGCACACGTTCTACAGAGATCATGAAGACAAGACCGGAGGCAGTGAAACAAACACTGGCTGAAATGCAGATGACTGGGATATGAACTCAGTTAAACACAGTAGCAAATTCTTCTTTAAAAAGGGAAGAAAAATCACTCCAAGTCTACTTGTGATTAATGGGAAATTAAACTAGGCCATGTTGTAGATTCAATTTCTATTGCTATGATATAAAATACCTCACAAAAGCAACCTGAAAGGGAAAAAATCTAAGTTTTATTCAGCCTACAAGGTAAAGTTACAGTCCATTGCTGCCAAGTGGCAAGAAGGAGCAATCAGTCACACGCATAGAAAAGAAAAAAATAAATGAATGTATTCTCTCTGCTGATAGTTGTATATCCCCTACCTAGAAAACAATTGCACCCACTCTGAACAGATCTCCCACCTTAATTAATGTAACCAATATAATGCCCAAGACACACCCCCAAGATATACCTGCAGCCAATTTGATCCAGACATCCTCCAATTGAGACTGTTTACCCAGGTGATTCTGGATTGTATAAAATTCTGCTGTCATGATATCTGTAATCTAAAAAGGAGTACAAACAATTAAACAATTGTAATAAAAAACTAAATTTAGTACTTGGATTGGCAAATTTATGTCTATTTGAAAAAAATGACAAAAGTCATTTGGGAAGAAGGACATTCAATTGAAAACCTAATGGTTGTGAGCCACTATGTGATTGCTGGAAATTGAACTCAGGACCTCTAGAAGAATAGTCCATGCTCTTAACCACTGAGCCATCTCTCCAGCCCCAAATATACTTATTATGCAGAATCTTCTCAATAATATACTTGACAAAAGAAGCACAATAGGATCTTAGAAGATGAAAATTATGTCACTAATATTTTTCTGCTATTTTAATTGTGACACAAAAAGTAGATCATGTGTCTTGCCTTTGCTGTTCATGTTGTCTTTTTAAATTGAATCAGTACCAACAATTTTATTCTCAAAATATTACATTGATCTTTAGAGTCAAAAGTGCTACAAATTTTAAGAAAATAATAGTTAATTGCTTTTCCACATATCTATATATCTGCATAATTTACTGCTTCTTTATGTCTTAGCAAAATGTTTTTTCATGTTGTCATAAACCACAATGCTAAAACACTATCTACTTTTAAAAAGATTTATTAAATATACTTAACATGTATACAAGTATATACATATATACAAGTACACACACACACATATACAAACATACATATATATATATATATATATATATGTATGTATATATGGACACAGCAGTGTTAGAGTATGTAGGTTTGGAGATACATAACTTGTGAAACTCTGTTTTCCTCCTTCCGTCATGTAGGTTCTGGGTAGCAAATTTAAGTTAAGTTTGGTGGTTGATGTATTCATGTACAGAGACATCTCACTAGCCCAGTCATATTATTTTGGGATGGAGGGAATTGTTGTAAAAAATCTTTTGTCTAGGGTTCTTAACCAAATATATTTTGTCATTAGGAATTTACAAAGATTTTTTTTTTGTAATTTTGACCATCCAACATTTTTTATTCCAAAATGATATACTAAACATTTGTTTTTTGTTGAGCACCCAAGATGCCGGTCTGAATCATCCCTTCATCTCATTGAGCTGCTCTAACAAATTGTTTTCACAGTACATACTTGGACTATTGCAAGGCATTTAAGGATTTCATCACTAAAATACTGAGTTTTGTGGAGGATTCTTTTATTTTTCTAATTTTGGTACCTTTGTTTGTTGCAATCGTGTCAATTTTATACATCATGTGGTCTTAAACTGCTAGACTTCATCAAGACAAAATGTGTTAGGTCTGCCAACACATGATCCCCATACATAAAACATGAGAAATCACAAAACAGATGTGCTCAGGGATGAATGCCACAAGTCTGTTTTCTACAAACAGCCATTTTAATAAGTCCTTCACTGCCTAGTTCCTCTTAGGAAAAAGGAAAAAGAAAAAAAGGGCACATATAATTGTATTTTATTCTTATGAGAATATTTACCTGATAGGAAAGTCCTTGCAGGAAACCAAATCTACTGCTTGAAATATTACACACACACACACACACACACACACACACATATATATGACAACTGGAAGAATCTTCCACAGAGCAGTTCTGTTTCTGTGTTTTAGCTCTGTTCTTCCTCAGGTATCTCCACATTTCTGATTCTAGAAGTTATAAAACATCTTCATTTTGTAATACTGTGTTTGATATAAAGCTTTGAATGATAAGTGTGTGGCTGGAGAGAGGGGGAAGAGGGAGAGAGGAAGGGAGGGAAAGAGGGAGGGAGGGAGGAAGAGAAGGAGAGAGAGAGAGAGAGAGAGAGAGAGAGAGAGAGAGAGAGAGAGAGGGACTCAGTTGAGTTCAGTTGAATTCAGTGCAGTTTAGTTGAACGCGGTTGAGTTCAATTGAATTTGTGCAGGTCCATTCAGTTCCCGTAGTCAATGCAGTTCAGTTCATG
The DNA here is from genome assembly GCF_004785775.1 of Grammomys surdaster. Taxonomy (NCBI): domain Eukaryota; kingdom Metazoa; phylum Chordata; class Mammalia; order Rodentia; family Muridae; genus Grammomys; species Grammomys surdaster. The sequence continues at coordinate 12,952,459 of NW_021605377.1, read as the reverse complement.
GAATTCAGCTGCAGTTTTTCCAAGCAGAGAAATTCAGTGAGAAGCTGAGAGAAGACAGTTTGATGCAGTCAGCTTGGACAAGACTTTTGAGCCAATTTGGAAAGATCTAGAAAAGGTGAGCTTATTCAGCATTAACTAACCCTCCTAAACAAAAAAAATTACATCAGGCAAATAAAAACTAGATTTCTATCTGGCAGTAAATCTCAGAGGCTGGAACATTTTTTTGGCCTAGATTAGCAGATGGAGTCTGGGAGCTGAAGTATATTGTAATGTGACTAGAAGCTTCTAGGATTAGCCTAGGCCTAGGGATAGTTAGTACAGAGAAAGAAATGCTCACACAGTTTTGCTACAGCTCTCATTCCATCCCTCCATCTGAGGAAATGAAAATGACATTTACTTTTTACAGTTTTGTAAGTGAATTTTGAGTTAAAGCAAATAGAAAGAAAGCTGTTTCACTGTGCATCAGATTAATTCTTGTGTATACAAATGGTTTTCTATGGCATTCATAACAATGGAAAATATACATACTAAATTTTGTTCATTTATACTTCAGGTGTTGCTCACACAAAAATATTCTCTGCCAAAGAATCATGACTTAAGCATGCTCTCTCTGGTCAGAGAAGAGGCTTTTGGAATTTTGTGCAATTTGGTTTGTGGTTACTTGATTTACTTTAAATCTAGTTGCCAACATTTTCTTTTACCTTGTAGCTTCTGAAAAGCTTAGATGAAATCTCCTACCACAGACCTCTGACTCCTTAGATATCAAGATCTGTCAGTATGCACATGCTTTGACTACTTTTCATCTTCACCCAGTATATCATGGAATAGAATTCTATATCAGATATCTTCCCAGAAGAACTAAGTACATGGATCAAAGAAACAAATCTCCTTTCTTTAAATATCTCTTTCCCTCAGTGGTCTGCCTTGAAATATAACCTTGTACTGGGTTCTCCCATATCTATGAGAGAGTCTAAGCATACTGATAATTATGAGAATGGTTGAGTGGAAAGAAAGCTAGGACTCAGAGGGAAAACACATTGTCTATGCAACATTCTTTATGGATAGCAAAGGATTTCAAGTTGGACAAACTTTAGTTCTAAATATTTGTTATGCATCTATACCAGAGAAATAGACTATTTAGAAACCAACAGAAACTCTTTGAGAATTAGATTATTACCTAGAAAATGAAAGGTAACATCTACTAGCATAGCTTGCAAATATACAACCTTTAATAGAGAGCTGTGAATAAATACTATATTTAAAATTTGCTGATTAGAATTATAATATATAGTCAGTATGTCATACCATATGATATCACATCATACAACAAAAAAATGTTTTATAGGATATAATTTAAATGAGTAAATAATATGTTACAATTGTCCTAATTTCTAGGTTGAAATAATCCTAAGAAACAACTTGGAGCTTAGATATAAACCATGACAGACTACCTAGTAGTGAACCTAACAAACGAATTTCAAAGAATATTAGTTTTAATGAAATGTTCACTTGTCTACTCTGATGTGTACACAGATGAGTAAGCTTATTTGTAATATGTAGATTATAGTTAGCACAATTTTTTTTCGCTTTGAGTATTGTGTTTAATTTTTTTTCAGTTAGGTAGTTGTCATTCTGGTTCTGGCAGAAGAGTTAATGAGTAAGCAAAAGACATAATTAAGATGATTTTTCTAACTCTAAAAATAACAGAAGAACATAGAAATGAGATCCCTGAGTTTGATTTGATCAGAGGTATATGTAAAAGGTTTGAGGTTAATAAATATGCAACAACTGTTATTGATGACTGATATGGATTTTGCAGATATAAATGAATAATCTAGACACTAAATTATAATTATAACAAAATAACATTTTCATATGGATAACAAAATAATCTGCAAGCAAAAGTATGAAAATAAACAACTTTGACCAATAAATTAAAATATCTTTGTCCTTAAAAGGCTATTATCTAAAGTGGAGGCCTCAAGAACTTTCTACTTTTCATGGGAGCATGTCTGGTTGTATTGTTCTTGTTCAGGTTTTGTTTATACAGCCATGTTAGTGAGACTACATACCAATGGGTTATCCCAATGGTCAGCCCTGAAATACACATGCAAATAACATTTTAAAAACTAAGCAGTTTTCTTGAAGAATATATATATATATATATATATATATATATATATATATATAT
>NW_021605377.1:12895464-12949868 GCF_004785775.1 Grammomys surdaster | reverse complement strand
TATATATATATATATATATATATATATATATGTGTGTGTGTGTGTGTGTGTGTGTGTGTGTGTGTGTGTGTGTGTAGGAAAATAAGTATGTTTAAATAATAAAGAAAAGTAAATAAAGAAAATTAATTTGGGAACAAGAGTAAAGTTGACACATGAGAGAGTTTGAAGGGAGGAAAAAGAAGATGTAAATGATGTGATTTATATTTTAGAATAAAAAGTTATTGTTTAAAATGGTTATTGTTTAATTTTGTAAAATTGTACTCAACTGATCAAATGAATTTTGCAATATCATACATTTAACTAATCATGGATTTCGCTGGCACCAAAACTGATCATTTTTGGACTGCATCATTACGGTGTTCTCAATGTCTAGACTGAACATGACTATGCCGACTTTAGAGGCTTGTCATGGGAGATTCTTAGCTTCAGAATCATTGAATTGCTTCTTGGACTTTTGACTAAGATCAAGTGAGAATTATTGATGTTTTCGTTCTCCAGTGTGTAGGTCAATTGTGTTTTGGGGAATGTGTCCCTTTGTCTCTGATCTCTTCTTTCCAGATTTCAATGACTATCTTATCATCTTCTTGTCTGATTATATTTCAACTTATTGCTGAAGATCAAGCCCCAGATGTCACTTACAGCAAGCATGTGAACTTTTCCACTGATCTATACCCATTGTATCTTAACAACTGAAAGGAACCCTGGGAATTTTAAAGTAATATTTTCCTTGGTTATGAACCCCTGGCCTAGTGAAACTATTCATTGAAACAAAATGGCTGATAGAGAATAAGAATATAATACTAGATTTGCATTATATAACCAACATTATTATAATTTATACCATTATACTCTTACATAATAAAATTTTCAAGAAGAATTTAAATATTAGATACTTTGTAAAATTAATTTTATCTTTCTCTTTGAGTTTGAGAAAATTAGAACTATTTTTCTTAGTAATGATTATCCTTTTGAGATAGTATTACACTAAATTCAACTATCAAAGTAAAGCAAAAACATTAGTAGTATCTGACATAGTAATTAGCACACAGACATGATCTGTAACAATTATATGACGTATATTAGGGGGTATATCAGTGTTCTATTTCATGCCAACTTTAGAAATTCCAAGAGAACTGATCACATGAACTTAAATTTAATTATGTAAGAAGTAGTTTTACAATGCGCTACCTACACAATCATTCAGTTCAAAGGCAAGTTAATGAAAATGAAGGCACAGCATACTCAAACTTACGGGACCCAATGAAAGCAATGCTAAGAGAAAAACTCATAGCTCTGAGTTCCGCCAAAAAGAAACTGGAGAAAGCATACACTAGCAACTTGACAGAACGAACACCTGAAAACTCTAGAACAAAAAGAAGCAGATACACTCAAGAGGAGTAAACGGCAGGAAATAATCAAATTCTGGGCTGAAATCAATCAAGGAAAAACAAAAAAAAAACTATACAAAAAAAAAAGCAACAAAACTAGGCTCTGGTTCTTTGAGAAAATCAACAAGATAGATAAACCCTTGGCCAGATTAGTCAGAGGGCACAGAGACAGTATCCAAATTCACAAAATCAGAAATGAAAAGGAAAACATAACAACAGATACTGAAGAAATCCAAAAAATAGAAATCATTGGATCCTCCTACACAAGGCTATACGCAACAAAACTGGAAAATCTGGAGGAAATGGCTAATTTTCTAGACAGATACTAGGTACCAAAGTTAAATCAGGTTAAGATAAACCACCTAAACAGTCCCATAACCCCTAAAGGTAAATTATTCCTAATGATTAAGTGTTCACATGGCCTTCAAGCTGAGAATTTATTCAGACACTATGGTTAGATAGTGGGGGCACGGTCTTAGCTTATGCTTTCATTGTGGGGATCTAACACTAATAACCTCCTGAGGCCAGGACACAAGGCTCGCTTCCTTTTCCCAAGTTAATGACTCTTGTAGTAGTCACCTTAGCTACAGAGAATAGTATATGGTGAGCAACAGATTGTTTCAGTGAAACTTCGTCAGAGTTTAGGTTCTCTGTCTCTCATTCCTTTATAATGTGCTTCTGAGAATTCCTTTTAAGAAAGAAAGAAAGAAAGAAAAAGAACGTAAAGAAGACAAAAAAAAGCCAACACTCCTGTCTTAGAATTGGATTCCTGGAAACTCCAACTACTTTGTGGTAGTAACTAAAATGATGACTCAGAACTCGTATTTTGAAGAAGGCACAGGACTTGGAAGTGAAATCCCCAACAGATTTCATCTAGGGTGCTGACAGCTCCTAGCATGCTTTGAGGGTGAGATTAAGACTTACTCATAACAAACTTGGAACAAGAGAAGAAAGGATCATCTTCTGAGAAAAAAAAAAAGGAAGTGGTTCACCTGAAGTCTCTTTACCAAAGCTGTAGTGCTACGTGGTGGATGAAAGAATGAAAGAGATCACGGTAGTGTGGATGATAGAAGGCCACTGTACACAACAGACAACTAGGTACCGTGGTAGCAATTGTAGGAGACACATTCCACTAATTCATTGGGAGGTATTAGCAAGAACAATTCTTTCATCATTAAACAAGTATCCTGACAGCAGCAAATATGATGATTGGCAGGCATAGAGTTTAGCTACAGAAGAAAAGATGAAGCATTACTTATCCAAATGTGAAAGAAGCTTGACTCAAAGAAACTATAATACAGCACAGAACTAGATCTAGATTCTCTCTCTCTCTCTCTCTCTCTCTCTCTCTCTCTCTCTCTCTCTCCCTCTCCATATATATACATATGTACATATATATATATTGCCCCCCCCACTAGTCTATATAAATATGAGCTTGACATATCAATAACAAGTAATGTTTGGACAAGACTGGAGGGATGGTTTAACAGGTAATCTCCAGACAAGCCTGACATTCTGAGTTCTATCCTTGGGATAAAAGTAATAGGAGAGAAATGAGTCTCTCAAAGTTGTCCTCTGACCTTCACATGTATGCTTGTTCACACTCACTCTCCTCATCCATAAATAAAATGCACTCATTTCTTTTAAAACAGTATATGTGGGAGGAGTTAGATGGATGAATGGGAAAGTGGAAGGGTATAACTATATTTTAACTAAACACATACACACATATCACATACAAATACACAGACATAGACATGTAGGAATGCAATAACAATTAATGAAAAAAAGAGTGCATGAATTTTAATGAGAGTAAGGAAATATTTGAGAGGACTTAAAGGTTGGGAAGGGAAGGTAGAAATCTAATTATATTCTAATCTCAAAAATTTAAAAATTTAGAAAGAAAGAATAATGTAAGTGACAGAAGAGAGCAGGTATCCATTCAAATAAAAAGTCAAAATCCCGTGCCAATTCCTGAATTTGTGCCAAGATTCTTATGAGGAACCCACTCATTAATGAATCTGTAGGATAACTTAAAACAACCCTTTATAAGGTTTAGAGCCTGTGCATCCCCTGTGTATGGATTCCTTACGTAGAAAACCATGTCATGTGAATACAGGTATATTTTTCCTTCTTCTCTGACACTATTCACTTATTGAACATTTTCCCGTCTTTATTCTACTGCAGAGTCAGTAGACAGGGCAAAGGCAGATTTTTAGTTTTATTCCTATCTTAAAGGAAATCTTCCACTCTTCAGTAGGTCCAAATTTGCTTGTGATATTTCCGCAGGTGGAATTTCTCAGGCTCACTAGACTTCCCTCTATTTCCGTTTTACCAGTGTTAAATCCTATACCTAAGGGCAAAAGAGAGGAACGATCTGTACTTGTATATTAAAGAAAATTTAAATTAAAATACATGAAAGACTTAAGTATAAGCCGGAAGAACTATGTCACTTCTAGAAAGAAAGATTTGTGGTATGCTGGTCAATGTTCTCTGAGCCTTAGGTGGTAATTCTTATTATTTCAGTTAGTTCATAACAATTACACTTAGTTACTAAGTTAATAGACAGGTGAGAGTTTATCTAAGAAATCCTTGCCTCTTTATATGTGTTTGTAGCATACATATGCATGGTTGCATGCATGTAAGTGTGTGTGTATATGGACGCCTGAGTTTTACTTTAGGCTTCGTCCTTTGTGGTGTTCTAGTTCATATGGTAAAGCTTAGTTTTTGCTGATCTTAGAGTTTGCTATTTATGCTAATCATCCCAGCCAGCTTCAATGAGAACTCCCTGCCTTTGCCTCCCATGTGCAGAAATTTAAGGTAGACCACCATCCTCACCTGGATTTTTATGTAGTTTCCAGGATACTCATACTAGTGTGAGAAACATTTCCCATGCTTAGCCTACTCTGTACTCTAAGGTTTGCTTTTTCTATACAGATTCTAAGGATGAGGTAGGACCAATAAGTGAAAGAACAGATTATGAATGGACTGACAAGGAGAGTAAACCATTAGTGCCTTTAAATATGACATTTTTGTTCTTATTTTTTCATTTAGTACTTAATCTCTCTGTATCTATTGATAATATTTGTGAATCAACAGCTCTGATTCATTGTGAATTTTATTTTTGTGGTACTTGTTTAAATGTTCTTAATACTTTCAATATGTGTAGAACATATACTGTGTGCCCCTTAAAACTCATTTAATTTTTTTTTATAGTTTTGATGCAGAACTCCTAAAATTAACTCAAAGCTGTAATTTTGTTGCTCTTTATCTCCATTTGCCCTGCTTTTCTGTCTGTTGTGACTCATTAAATAAATACAAAGCTGGGTCTTTTGTAGATTTATGTATTTATGCCTATTTTTAAATATTATTTTATTAAATTTTTATAGTAAATTACATATTATACCTATGGTTTCTACAGGACTTTAGATTCCAGAAAAATTAATCTTTCAAAACAATGAAGGAAAACAATATGTGGATTAAGTGTCTGGGGCATGCCTGCTATAGAGTTGTTAATTTACAGTTCATATAATATATTGCTTTATTTCTCAATAAAGTAGCAATGTAGTATGATTACTCTTAATTTATAGTTGAGATTGGACCTCACAAAGTATAACAGTTCTATCAATACCTACAGCTCATAAGAGGTCAGATAGAAATTTAGACCAGTTATCTTTGACCCAAAGTGCGTGTTCTTTCATTTACAGCACTTCTGTAAGAAATAAAGAACATCTTAGACTGACTTTTAAGTGGAAAAGAGACATGATGAAAGTTGTATTGTTAGAAAATCGATGTAACCGCAACTGACATGAAGACGAGAAATGAAAGCCATGAGGTTGTTGAAAGAGCCAGAGTCAAGGACAGGCAAATCTTGGATAAGAATGAAAGTGATAGCTGGAAATTGAAGAAGAAACAGAGGAGAAGATATTCTGCCTGAGAACTGACAGAGCAATGGAGCTGCCTGGTTATTGAGACAAGCGAGCGGAAGGGTTAAAGATGATCAAGGACTTTCTCACAGTTCCACACAATAGGGCACAGAAGTAATTTAATGTTGTGAATGAAGATTTCCTGAGGAAGATTATTGGCTGAATTTTGGACATGCTGAAGTGTTAGATATATAGAAAGAGAGCATGAGATAGCAATTTAACATGTCACTATCCTGAGATAGAGAGAAAAGGCACAGTACTGAGAAATGAAGGATCATCTGCTCTAACAAAATCAAAACTATTTGCTTGCCAGGGTAAAAGTTGTGAAGAATTATGAACAGGTGTTTAAAAACTACTTACATTTTAGTCATGAGACATGGAAAAACCTAGAGAGAAAATAAAAGATTAAAAGTTGAGCTTTTATAAAAACCAAGTAATTATGTACAGCAAACATTAAATCTTTGCAAGCCATAAATGACATGAACTGTCAACGCTCTGTTTACTTCTCCTCCCAGATTAGTTTATGGCTTCCAAATTCTAATGTCCTGTATCATCTGGACTGAACAAACAAAAATAAACAAACACCCCACCAAAAAAAATCTCCTAACTGAGGGGAACTCACTGTGCTAGCTCATATCACAGGCTACTTCTCTAATAATCCCCTTTCACCTCAGCCCAATCACTAGTTCGAGCAACCTGGTATATAACTATTTCATCTCCCTTGTGCCTTGGACTGGATTAACTCAGGAAAAGCCATAAGAGTGATACCAACTGCCAGTAATTTTCGGTGACTCTCAGGGGTCCTGGACTGATGAAAGCTTACTGAATAACTTTCTCCTCTATCCTTCCCTACTGATGTTGATTCACTTACTAAGTAAACATGGCTTCTTAACATTGAACTGGCCCTGAGTTTGCTTCCCAGGAAACCCAAATAAACACAAAACTTACAGAACTTAAGATTTTCTTAGAACCAGAGAAGACAATATGGAGTCTGAGGGCAGTCTATGTAAGTCAGGGGAAGATTAAGTTGGAGGAAAAAAAAACTTAGAAGAATTCTCAGAAATGGCGGGTAATTAGATGTTATAGATATCAGTCTTTCTGTAATGACAAAATTTTTCTGCCTGGTTCTAGTCTAGTGGTCTAGACAAGTTACTAAGCTGAAATAGGTGAATTTAAGTTTTAAAAACCATGCTAGACAATAGAGAGAGCTCAAGTTGAACCAGGGCAACTTAATAAGGTGCTATCCTAAACCAAGAAACAAAGAATACTGATGATATAGCTCAGCTTGATAGTATTTACCTAGAATGTGAGGCACAGGGTTAAACTTCTATTGTTCAAATTAGAAAGAAAAACAAGGAAAGGAAGGGGGAAGGAGTGAGGGAGGGAGGAAGGGAAGGAGGGAGGGAGGGAGGGAGGGAGTGAAGGAGGGAGGGAGGGAGGAAGGATGGGAGGGAGGGAGAGAGGGAGGGAGGAAGGAAGGAAGGAAGGAAGGAAGGAAGGAAGGAAGGAAGGAAGGAAGGAAGGAAGGAAGGACAAAACTACTTTGCCTACAGTAAACTGAAGGAGAAAAATAAATCACATTAGTGAAGATATTGTGGATGTGGTAATTAATTGGGCTGAGAATATGTTATAGTCCTTTAAAAAAAAAGAATAGAAAAAAGAAAGAAGAGAGAGATTTTTCCAGTTAGAATATCATAGAAATGATGACCCCTTTCCGTTAATTTGTAACCACGCACCTGTTTAATATCTCTGGCTTCATTCCCTTTCTAAAGCTGTGAATGGGAATAGTAAGATCTCTCAACCAAGGATCAGAGATTAAGTTCGTAGGGCATATGATAACTAATGAACGGGAGCTATTGCTGTCTGTGGGAATCCAGTGGAAATGTGATCACAGATACACAATGGCGATATTCAGCTTGTTGCCGCGTGATTAACGGGCCTGTCAGGATGCTCTTCTATATTACAGTAGCAATGAGATAAGAAGGAGCTAATTGTTCTGAGCTCTTCCTTTCCCATGGGCCCTAACATATTTACAGGTCGTATTTTTTTGATAACGATATGTTTGTCTGGACATGTACTTTAAAAGGTAATACAAATGAAAGTTATTTCACGTTTAGTTTTGAAGCTGCTTTACAAAGAGCATTGTTTTGAAACAATGAATGATATCTGATTATTCTTGGAAAAATGAGACTCTCAGTTTTTACTTAACAGATCAAAACAATGTACCAAATAGCAAGGTGAGAAGAATTTTTTAGCACTCAACAGGATTACGCCTCCAAAATAAGTTATAACCTCATGTGAACTTTCTCTCCCAGTACATATTCCAACTGATTTTTAACAGGTTTTCTTCACATAGGAGGCCATTTTAAAATTAATGTTCATTAAGTGTGGTGTTTCAAAAATAATAATAATAAATAATTCCACTATTCTGTCTACAGCTCAACAACAAAACAAAACAAACCTTGTAAGTTTTCTATGTACTACATACTTTAAATAGCACAGAAGAAAAACATTGATGTAATTCATTCAAAATTCATAAGAGACAATTAAAAGGGGGGAAAGATGAGAGTTTTGTTGATTCTGGTACAGGAAAATCATCATCTGTGTTTCTTGCTTTCATAATACAATACAAGTTTTCTGACATTACAGATCCATATTAAAGCAAATTCTTATGTAAAGTTAAAAGGTTATCAGAAAACATTTCAACTGCTTGAATTGCATGGGGAATTAAATGAAAATTATGCAGCAAAATCTTCCTTATTGGTAATCACAACAAAATCTGTGCGTTCAGACACTTACGTTGTTTTAAAATTATTAATCACTGATGTTGAAATTTAATATTACATATTTGTGTGTGTGTGTGTGTGTGTGTGTGTGTTAGTCCAAAAGACAGAAATGAATAACTTCTGATGCCTTCCCTCATGGATTTCACCATTCAAAGAAATAATTGATAAGTCTACCTTCCTGTTAGGCATAACAATAATAAAAGTGGGTTTTCTTGGTAAGGAATTTAAAAGCTGTGGATTTTCTTCTTTGAGTTTACTGCATTTGAACATTATTTACCATTTATGAAATTTAACTTCCTTTTCAAATTGTCAGGGTCTAATCACTATTGAAACACATTTAGGGATTTCTATGTGATGGTTTCTAACAATGTTTAACTTTAATGCAAGGGAGAAAACCCAGCAGGATTTGGGTAGCACCATTCAGAGCACTCAGAGTGTGGACTGAATAAAATGGAGCAAGCTAGCTGAGCACCCACATTCACTTTGCTCCCACGGCTTAAAGTGGACACAATGTGACCATTAGTCTCACACTTCTGCTGCCATGTCTTCCCGCTCTGCACTGAAATGGCAACTTGGTTGTTTGCAATCCCCTGATGGCAAAGAATACCAGACATTTCTACTTTTGAATGCATTATCCATTTGTAATTTATCATTTGAAAGGTGTCTCCTCAGAGGTCCTATGAAATGATTTAGAGAGAAAGTGACCTTGCAGCCGAGCATACTGACTCAAATTTGATCCTCGTAATCTATGAGTTGAAAGAAGAGAACTGACTCCCATCCGGTTCTTTCAACTTCTATGAATATGCTGTGATCCACACATGTGCGTGCATAAACTTATACTCGCTAAATGTAAAAATAAATAGCTAATATACAAGTATGTAAAGAAAAAATGTCGGTTCATTTTTTTGTGAACTTATTAATTGAATTGTTCCCTATCTCTTTCCCAAATTCTTTATATATCCTATCATATGAACATTTGGCAAAGAATGTCTTCCACTCTGTAGACTGAGACTGTATCTTCACTTTGTTGATTCTTTCTTATGCCAGGCCACCCACTTTAAATTTGATACAAAACCATTAGTCAACTCTTGCTCTGATTTTTCTGAGGCATTAGAATCCTCTTCAGAAGGTTTGCCTGTGTCTGATTTTTTTCAATTATTTTCCATATGAAGTTTCGTTGTCTGTTTAGAGCTTACATTGAGGTTCTTAATCCTTTTTGAGTTGTTTTTATTGTACAAAGTTGCATGTAGGCATCTAGCTTTAGTCTGTTCATTTTATTTAAATGAATGTCTTGGTCCATTTCAGTTTATACAAGCATGCTATTTGATATAATGCAAACCTACTAATGAAAAAATATTTGTACTTGCCAATGAAGGAATATATTTTGAAAAATAATTTTTCCAATATAAAATTCTTAGTTAATTATCTTTATCTCTAACCCCTTCATCTATGCATTTTAAGTGCTGTCTGGATTTAAGAGCCTGACTAGAAGCATATTGCTAGTCTTAATGGGCATTTGTTTTTTTAGAAGACTCACTTCTTATTCTTGGTACTTTCAAGAACTTCTATCATCTGCCTTTGTTCTAGACTTTCAGTTTCTGTGTATCTACATATACATTTCCATTTCACTGTAATACTTATTCATATTTCTGATTTATTTATATGCTGTGCATGTATAATAAAATGTAAGAACATATACATGGACTTTTTGAAGTTGTTAGGCAGTGAGGTTCCATACATCCTCAAATACTAAAGGCTATAGGCATTGATCTTGATTATCCTGCAGAACTTAATGGTAAAGCCCTATTGCCACATACTTGACTCATCCAAAGTGGGGAAATCAAGCTAGTATGACCAGGAAACTTCCTGTCTACCAGCTAGCTTTTATAGTGTTAAAAGATACTATGCATGCTACTAAAGGGGAAAAGTAATTACAGGTGTATTCAACTGTAAAATTCTTTATTCTTAATAATTTCTAAGACATTCTATTCAGAAGATTTCCATACTCCCAATATTTTATAAAACTTTTATAAAATGGAAGCCTTGATTGTCAGGGTTAATATTTAAAATTAGAAAAAAATAAGACTTGAGAATTAATTTAAGTTACACCAAGCAATGAACGATATAATGTAGACAAGGAGTGCAACCTCCAATAGTCTTACTAGTTTCCTATTGAAACAAGAACAAGTTTCGGTTGTTAATGCATAGAGAAAATACGCCAGGATGAAAGGAAACCCAAGTAGTTGAAATGGTTTAATAAAAGAATAATAGGTATAATTAAGTATAATTAGAGTTCAGTATATGACTCACTTTCTTTAATACTTTTATTATATTCCATTGTGTAAATGTATCACATTTTCATTATCCATCCATCAGTTGCTGGACATCTAGGCCATTTATATTTCCTGTCAATTGTGAAAAAAGCAATGAAGAAGGATGAACATATATCCCTACAGTAAAATGTGTCCTTTGAGTATATACCCAATAGAAGTACAGCTGGATCATATAATAGACATATGATTAGCACTGGAAGAACTTTCCACAGTGATTTCTGTAGTGGCTACACCTGTTTGCATTCCTACCAGCAGTGAATAAGCGTGCTAGATATGGGACTATTAAATGTAGTACTTCATGCCTGTAATCTCAGAATGAAGGAGGATGATCCCAGATTATGAATTTGAGGGCAGCAACCTACATAGCTACATACTATCTTATTAACAACAAAGAAACAAAGTGAGGACAATACTGGAATGAAAATATGAGGTTGGAAGGATATATGTACATTTTAACCAGATTAGATGTTAATAATGAAAGTAATTTAGTCTGAAGTAGTTAACATATTGATCTGTGGAACTTGTATTCAGAATCAAGTCTGCTACAAACCATGGTTCAGTTTTGAGTAAGCTAGCTTCAAGGATTACGTACAAATCTCAAGATAAATAGCATGTAGCTAGGTATACATAATAGGCAGGATTTAACAGATTTAAGCCACAATTAGTTAATTGACAACTGTATATGCATTCATGCATTTTATAGTCATGTGCATAGACTTGTATGCTTATAAATATGTTTATAGAAATTCATGCTTCAATACTTTCTATAAAATCATACTCATAGCAAGTAGAATTATTAATAAATAATCCCTTCTAAGGCAGTACTATGGAATTTAAATCTTGTAAATGTAAATAAGATACCAGTGGAAAAACATGTCATCCACCATTTGATTGCTAATGGAAAAATGACAATGTATTCTTAGCACATATTACTACAGTAATAGTTATGGTTCACAGACCATGAATTTGTGACAGCTGTATAATTTTAGTGAAATTATGAGGAACAAAGCATTGTGATGTTAAAAAAAAGCTTCAAAATTAGTCTTTGCACTTAAAGACCTTTTGTATTAACAGTGTTACAGGAAAACATCTTTTGAGTTTCAATTTGCAAAAGGAAGAAGGTAACATGCATTTTCTTTCATATTAGCTTCCAAATTCTTCATGCCAACACAAGTAATCAAATTCACTTTGCTACTACACACAATTTTTCTTATAATAGTTCCATTGCAATTTATTTATTGGTTCATTTTTGTTTACATGTATATAATTATGTACATGTGTAGAGGTCAGAGGACAACTTTGAGTATAATTACTCAAGCGTCATTCGCACTCCCTCTTGAGATGATGTCTCTACCTGGCCTCAATTTGTCAAGTAACCAAGCATGGCTTGCCCCAGAAGCAAGCCCAAGGCAACTGTTTGTACTAACTTCTCCACACTTTAACTACATGGAAACACCATCAGACTCAGATTTTTGACATGGAATCTGGGGAGCAAATATTTAGGTCTTTGTAGGTATTAGACATTGTGGGCCATTTCTCCTCTCTCTCTCTCTCTCTCTCTCTCTCTCTCTCTCTCTCTCTCTCTCTCTTTTTCTCTCTTTTTCTCTCTCTCCTTTCTCTCTCCCTGTGTGTGTGTGTGTATGCATATGTGAGGAAGTTATCTGAAAATTTAGACCCTTCTACACAATTTAAATTTAACAAAACCAGTTCAACAATAGATTATAAAAGTTATAAAAGCATTAAATTATTGTTTTTGTGTAATGAATTTGAACAATGATATGTCAAACATTATTAGGACATGGATTGACTTCCAATAAGAAGCAGATGATATAGTTTTGAGTCATTTCTTTAAATATAAGGCAATTAAATAGTTTCAAACTATTTATCACTTTCTATTAGATACCATACGCTTACACATTATTAATTAATGCTTTGTAATATACTATATAATAAAATTGGTGTAGTTATAAGAGAGCTAGAAAGAAAATACATGAATAGCATTCACTATATAATGTTTTAAAAACTAAAAAAAAAAAGATGTTTAAATCTCTCTGTATCTGTCAGTTTATCAGGGAGAATTCTTTTTTCCCTTGCCCCTAGATAAAAGAAAGACCCTAACCACCAGGTGTAACTTTGGTGGATTTCTCCTATGGAAGTGAAAAGGCTGCAACAGAATTGTCAGCAAGGATGAATCTTATTATATTTAGTAGGTTGAAGAATCTTCTTCAAACTGTATTCTGCAGGATGAAATTCTACAGAACTCATCTTCTTGCTTTTGACAAATCTTGGTTTTGGTTGCCTATTTGCTGGGATATGAGGAAGCCCTCATATTCCAGAAGTCATCCATGGATTCTCTGTGCTCATCCCTACTTCTTTCTTTGGGAACTCTCCCATGGGGTTTCAAGAAGAGTGGGTGCAGGACACCGCCTCGCCGAAAAGGAGAACGCCACGCTTCAGGATTCTTCTGACAGCATTTTTATTACAACTCTTTTAGTGTTACAGCTCTCTTAGATGGTAGTGAGGCGAGGGACCCCAAGCCCCAAAAGCTTGTGGCTTATATAGCACTTTAGGAGATGTGCCGCACACTCATTGACTCTTATGATGTCGCCAAATTAGCATACTGGTTTTCACGCCTTGCGCAGGCGCACATTCAAGCAAGGCTCGCAAGAAGAACCAGGAAGCAGGAAACCGGCGCCATCTTGCGATGGCGGACGCGGCTCCTAACAAGTGGGCAGTTTAGATCTATTAGGATGCAACAGCAAAATAAGCCAGGTACCACACCAAGCTTTGTTGTTATATAAAATTTATTGTGGAAGGAACATTATTCATTCTTCACTTCTGCTCTGTACTCTGCTACTTGATACTGTCGTTAAGCTTAATAGATGTAATGTGGAGAAAAATAAAATTCAAGGATAAATGGATGGAAATTGAAAGAAAATCCACTAAGTAAGATCACCTTGGTCCAAAGAAATAGACACTAAACTGTCTGTCTCATATGTTGATGGTTAGTTTTGACCCTTTTGTTTATTGAATTAACTTGATTAAAAACAATATATAAGCCATGGAATGCCAAGAAATGTCAGTGGTGGTAATGAGGAGGACCATAGAGAGTGCAGTAACATGTAAAATGAAAGTGAAGAGGTAATACCTAGGGTGGAAAGTTTTAAATAAGGAGAGGAGTAGGGGAATGTATGTGTGTGTGTGTGTGTGTGTGTGTGTGTGTGTGTGGACTATAAGGTTGGGGGACCCCAGCTAATCCAAGATTGTATAAGCTTTTGCTGTCTCACTGGGTTGGCCACCAGAAGAAGATGGTAAAGTTCTACTGCTGAAGACTCATCATAACATGCTTGCAAGGTAGAGAGAAATGACGTTAGAATTAAGTTTGAAATTTCTTTCCTGAATGAAGGCTAACTCTCAAACTTAGAAGGTGCCACAGAGACTGCTAGCAAAAGAAGACATCAACAGTCTGATCCATCTGTGAATGCCATGAACATCACCACCAGTCAGCTAGATAACATGTACCACATGTGCAATAGTGGCCTGATAATCATGGGATAAGTAATTTCTCTCTGATTGGATCTATGGTGTGCACTAAAAAGGAGAACTCATGCCTAGTGGTATACCTGGTCACAAACTCAGGCCTAGGAAGGTCAATAATTGGATGAGAGAAATTATTACTCATGTTTAGCTCAATACACATAATGTCAAATTGTCTTCTAAGTTTCTATGTCTATAACCTTAGACAAAGGGCACTCTCAGCTCCAATCAGAGGAGGCTCTCTTTGCAATGAATGCTGCTGCAAAGAGAGATTAGTTGTGCTCCAAAATGCTGAGAGCTAGGGCTAAGGGCTTAACCCTAAGCAAGTCATCTCCATCCCCTTCTTTAAAGATCAGAGAAGCTTAAAGAAAAGAGAAATAATGTAAGACTTGGACTATTGGAAGAGGAATTGCAAAATTTCATTCTCTATACATGACAATGTTATCAAAAATTCATAATAGGTTTTACTACCTATGCTGGATCTTCACAGGACAATCTCAACAATCAGTTACTCATTGGGACGGGTCCCATGGATCTACCATGGGCTTGTCAACCTGTGTCCTAGTTTCTAAATAATGGTTCTGAGGCTTATTTATGTGTTAATAAGTGCTAGACCATAAACTTGGGCTTGTTCCCTTACTAACTCATAACTTATATTACATATTTATTCTATTCTATGTCTGCCACATGACTGATTAATTGTCTCTCCTAGTTTCATATGTCTGACATCCTCAAAGTCCTCCCCTGCCTTACTAACTCCCAGAGTTCCAATCTCTCTACTGGAATTCCCACCATCTATTTCCTGCCTATTGGTAACAGGCCATCAACATTTACTGACCACAACACATTCTTATTACTCCCCTTATTGCAAAAATATTGGTTACTGATTGTGGGAAAAATAGGTGGCAGCGGAGGAGGAGTCTCAGTGGGCTTTCCAGGCTGCTGATCCCACATACAGGAGGAGGTCTAGGTTTCCAACAGCTGGGGGCTCTGGCAGCGGCAGGCCCCAATGACATGAGGAAGTCCTTGGTTCCAGAAAGGTTTATTGTCACGGCAGATGATGGATGGATCTGGATGTACACCCCTGTAAAACTCAGGGCAGTCCTGAGTTAAATAGGGAGGGAGGAAGGGGGAGGTTCTGGGGAAGCATGCTTAATTTGCTCTGCCCTCTGGCCCTCATAAGTATGTAAATCCCTAAGGCCTGAGGCCTATGGTCACGCCCTCTACCTGTGCACTTTGGGAGGGGCTGTAATGGCCTATGTGACTGAACAATGTAGGTCTATGGAGATGAGACTGCATGTCAGGACTCTGGATTTTGAGGGCGTGGCTGAAATCCTGCAGGTTCTCACATAGAATCTCGGGGTTCTAGGCCCATGCCCAGCCATGAACCAGGATACCCTTATGCAGTCCCACAACTGATAGACCCATGTGTGAATTCAGCAGATTTCAATTGTGGAATCCAATCCCATGACTACACATACAATGCTGATCAAGACCAGATGAACAGAAACAAAACAAAAAGAATATGAGAAAGAAATTAGCTTAGAGGATGGGGGGGAATAAAATCTAGATTGGGAAAAAAGAAAGAAAGAAAGAAAGAAAGAAAGAAAGAAAGAAAGAAAGAAAGAAAGAAAGAAAGGGAAAAAGGAAGGAAGGAAAGAAGGAAGGAAGGAAGGAAGGAAGGAGGGAAGGAAGGAAGGAAGGAAGGAAGGAAGGAAGGAAGGAAGGAAGGAAGGAGGGACTTGAGAAATCACTCAGAGGTTAAAGGCATTTATTAAAGGCATTCAATGCTCTTTCAGATGATCTGAGTTTGGTTGATGACTCACAAACACCTCTAACTCCAGCTTTAGGAATTCTGATACCCTTTTCTGGTTTCTGTGGGTTCACATAAATCATGTGCCATACTCATTCTCCCCCACTGTCTGCTTCTCTCTCTCTCTCTCTCTCTCTCTCTCTCTCTCTCTCTCTCTGATACACACACATATTACAAACTAAAGTGTATTTTTATCATTAAATAAAATGTTAAAAATGTTTTTCCCATAAACATTGAAATAAATAATGAACCATGGTATAAAATATTACTGAATTTAGAATGTAAAAACTGATCAACTATCACAATATAATAGCATTACACATGGCTGCTGTTGCTTTGATAAAACACTATGACCAGAGCAACTTGGGGTGGTGGTAGGAGAGGTATTTATTTGGTTTATTCTTCACAGCATTGTTTATCATAGAAGGAAACCAGGACAGGAGCTCAAACACGGCATGAACCTGAAGTCAGTAGCTGATGCAGAGCCCATAATGAAGTGCTGATTACTGGTTTGCTTTCATGACCTCCTGTTCTGCTTTCAATTTTATAGAACTCAGAGTCATAAGCCCCGAGGTAGTGCCACTCACAACGCACTAGGCCCTCCTACATCAATCAGTAATGAAGAAAATGCCCTAATACAGCCACATTGTACAGAGGCATTTTCTCAATTGAAACCTTGTCCTCTCTGATGACTCTAGCTTAGGTCACATTGACATAAAACTAGTAAGCACACCCAGTCAACATTTGCCCATTTTCTCTCCTTGTAATCTGGTTATCTTTGTAACAGAAAGATCAAGCTCATGAGATTGAAATAATTCAAGGCTATTTTGGCATGCGATTTAGAGATATTACGGGGTCTCCACATTCACCAGCATCCTGATGAACAATTTTTAGGGCCAGTACTCAGTCATCCTCAGTACATACTCTCATGTATTGACTAACAACTAATTTCACTGCCACCTTTATGCCTAAATTTCACCCGAGAAAAGAATAAAAGTTATATAAAAGTTTATGAATTAGCAACTTGATAGTATTTCATCAACTAGAAAGTTGTCATATCTCAAACTCAGCAGAGAGGAGGCCTCTAAAGCACAGTCTTTATCTAAGTAGCAATAGGTAAAACCAAAAGATTATTTATTCCAAAGTGATCAACTTTCTTGGAGTCTTTACTGAAGTCTGTCTACTTAGGCATCTAACTATTAAATGTATGCATTTTTCTTTGCATTTTAAAGTTGTTTTCTCACTGTTGTGACAAAGTATGTAAGATAATCAAACTGGAAGGGGAAAAATTGTTTTGTCTCATTCACAGGATTCTGCCCGTGGCCATTTTTTTTAATTGCCCTTGAGTCTATGGTTTGGTAGTGCCTAATGTAGCACAGAATGGATCAACAGTGCTCAATTAAAGACATCCTGGATGTGAAACTTAGAGGTAGAAGTCAGAGTCTCAATATTACCAGTGTGAGCTTCATAACAATGAGCAAGCTACCTTTCCCTCAACCATTCCCCATAAAGGTTCAGACTTATTCCCTATTTTGCAATAGTCAACAAGTCCTTCAGAATATAGAATTAGGTTGTTCACATTAGCTCTAAATACTGATGCACTTGTAAGAGAAGTCATAGTCTTATGTATAGCTGAGGTAAATTTAAAATAATTCCAAAAAATTATGATCTTGCATGAAAGCCATAAAATTTCATATTAATTCTTATTTGATAACATCTTTACTAGTATTACAGGTGGCATTTTATACTTTTATACAATATGATTAGGTAGGAATTCATATGTATGAAAATGATTAAATAATAAAACACATACTGACTAGAATATGATACAGTGTTCAATATCAAACCTAAATTTATTTTCAATGAATATACTCATTTGAAGTTGAAGTGGATGTTTCAGTTAGGTTTCTATAGCTGTAATAAGACACAATGACCAAGCCAGCTTATGAAAATGATAGTTTGATTTGGCTTACATTTCCAGAGTATTGGAGTTGATGGTGCAGACATGCATGCATGGTAATAGGCAGTTGCAGTAACTGTTGAGAGTTCACATCTTGAAATACAAACAAGAGGTAGAGAAGGCACACTGGCATTGGGATTGTAGTTTTTAAAAAAAAAAATTACAAAAATTGGCCCCAGTGACACAACACTGACAAAGACAAACCTCCTATTCCTTCCCAAACAAGTTCACCACTAGGAAGCAAGTTTTCACGTAATTGAACCAACCAGCACTGCTATCAGTCCACTAGGGAAAACAGGATAAAATTATCTATAAATTAGTTTCCCTGTTATTACTGGAACTGTACATAGATGTATATATGTGCATATATACATGATATATATATAATTAAATATTCATTATTCATTAAACTGTCATTGGAGTGCCTCAGTTTTGTTGCAAGAAAGCACATAGTCTGCATAAATGATTTTCAATGATTTTAACCGCTTATCAGAAGAACAGTCATGAGAATAGATTTCACACTCGCTTCCAGCTTTGTTTGGTTCTCTGGTACTGACATTGGAAATTATATTTACTAGGTAGGTCATCTCTCTGTGAGACACAAGCAACTTCATTTAGCAATGTCACTGTTACTGGCACTGTGACCTTGAAAGGGACACCAAGAGCTTTTTCTGTTGTTTTCCTACAAAAACCGGCCTTTTATTTTCTTTTTAAAATTAAAGACTTAAACAACTACTGTTAACTAAATCAAGGTTTATTTATCCTCAACAGAAATACTTCACTTCGCTAAATCTTATAGTCCAGAATTAACTTTGAACTTCCCTTAAAGTGAGAATAGTGGATTTTTAAAATTCATTTTAATTTAAAATCAATATTATCTATCAGTTAATGTTAGTTGAATTAAATGTTCTCAGCAAATATACTGCAAGAAATATTGATGGATTCACAAATAAAATTTAGACTCATTTAAAAAACTAAAAGGAAGCCATTGATTCAAAATTATATTTAGAAAAAGAAAAAGCAATACACTCTTACTTTAAAAATTACATTTTAGGGAAGATAATTTCTAAGCATCTTACCCTTTCCATTTTAGACACTTACCATTGGTGTAAACATCATTCTGTGGACATAAATTATTTATCTTACCTTAGTATTTGTTTTAATTGGAAGAAAACTGTCTAACTATCCTACACTTAGCACTTGTTTCTGATGCTGCATTTTTACTGAAGAGATGTTTATGAAAATACAGTTGATTATTGGTATTCTTTTGCTATTCATTCTGTGGAATCCATAGTGAGTTTGGTCATGTGTTAAAGCAATAACATTATGTCCTATAATAAGGCTACTATCTTCGAAGATGAGAATTACTCCCACATTTTAGAAATGTTGAAAATGAGCCTGTGCATTGCCGTAGTTTTGTGATCATGTCATTAGTGACACACAAAGCTGGTGTAAGTACAGACAGTGCTCAGGAAATGTGGAGGTTCAGCGTGGGAAAACAGAGTAAAAGTTTGATATCAAATAGTGAAGACTTTTTGGTAAGGATATCAGGAATAAATCTCAATACATTGAAATACACGCTTAATATTTATGTTTAAGAACTGAATGTGAGTAATAAGGAAAAATATGTTAAAGAAAAAATTGTGGTAGATTATGCTGAGAAATCTATCTTGTTTCACTTTCTACCTTATTTATTAAGTATGGTTCTCATCACTTCTCTTTCCATAAACTAAAACTAAAAGTGAGAAATTTCTTATGTTTTTATATGTCATCCAAGTTCTCTCTCTGTACTGAGTATCCCTATTTTTTCTTTTTTGCCCAGTTTCTATCCTCGTCCTTATAGGTAATGTTCCTGTCAAAACAGGAGCAGTACTCACAGAGGCAAAGATTAATCTCATAGAAAATGATTAATGAAAAGGAAATCTTGAAATAAAGAATATGGTCATAAGAAAAATGAATAAGCTGTATAATATTCATGTTTATACTTATCATCACCACTAAATGGTTTTAGAGAAAAGTCCAAATTTTCAGACTGACGTTGTTACTAACATCTAATTCTGAAACTATATGATAAATGACAAAGCACTAAGTTGAGAAAAAGAGAATACAAATATCATGTACAAAGTATTTAAAAATGGTTTCTAATTTGCTGTGAATCACTGAAATAATGCGATAAACATGACTTGTACAGAGACTATACTAAAACATTCCAAAAGAGAATATTACAAATGAATCAAAATATGACTTTTTGGAATAGTTAAATCATTTATACTTTTAATGTCAAAATGACTTTTTGAGAAAATTTGAATTTATACTTGTGTAATAACAAACTCTTATTTGTACAATATGCTAAATTGTTACTTATTCAGAGAAAATTAAGTTAATGTTTGTCATCATCTTTTCTTCAAAACAAAAATCAATTGTATTTACCCTGGACAAATTCATTTTACTTGCTTTGAGAAAGACACAATCATGTTTCTTTTTTATCCTTTGGACTAAACCCACGGCTTCTAATCATTTAGCAATACTTACTACTAGAATACATGGCCAGCTCAGAAAAAGACAATTTGGGTGTCTAACTCCCTTTCTAGCATAAAAAAATTATGAAAATAGACAAAATGATTTAGCCAATGAAAATTAAGAGAACACATTTCCTTAGCTCAGAAAACTACTAAAGGATTTGCATAGTGACACCTAACCATGCATGAAAAAGACATTCCAAAATACTTTGTCCATTTCCAAGCATATGATTTTTCTTCCTTTACCTAAGAAAAGACTCTCAACATTCTATATATCTAAACACTTAGGAAGCTGTTAAAGGTTGATCATACAGATCAGAAATGAAATAACCCATGAGGAATCTTACTAAAGTTTTAGAGGACAAATGATCCATTCAGAATCACTGTTCCAGGGGTATAGGGACAGGTGAAGAATGACAATAACACCTATATGTCAGTCACAATGGAAAAAATTTTAAGTTATTTGTGTTCTTGCAGTGGCAAAATACCTGAAAAAAATACTGAAGGAAAGAAGAAAGATGTAGTTTCAGTAATAGTTCATGATTTCTGTCCATCATAGCAGAAAAGTCATGGCAGCCTGAGGTTAAACCTCTGCTTACATTGCATCTACAATCAGGAAGCCAAAAGCAATGAATATTGCTGTGCAACTTCCTTCTTTTATTCAGTCTAGGAAACAAGTCTATGCTATGGTGTCACCCTTATGAAGTATGGACATTCCCATGTCAATTAACCTAGCCTAGAAATGCCCTCTTTGTTGTTGCAAGACTACGAAAATATCTCTTACATCCTAGGAGAGTAAATTTTTAATGGACCTCAGAACCAAAGTAATATTCTTCTAAGTTACTTAAGATTTAAAACTGCTGGCCTGTTGTATGCTAAGCTTTTTGTTTGACTCTTCTTTAAGAGAACAATGTAACAATCTTACTTGGCTTCATTCCACGTGTAATCAACTTTTGTAACCTAAACTAATGCATAGCTCTAATCTCAAATAATTTAATCATCTATGTCTGTGACTCAGAGTAACACATGCAAATTATAATAAACATTTTCTGAAAGCAACAAAGAGAGGATAAGAGCAGTCTTACAAAATGAATGTCCACCCTAAACGTTGCATTGCATACAGCATTTGAACATTACTTAATAAGCATTGATGATTATACCACTTTTTGTTATCCAGGTCATTTGAGGTCTGTTAGAGTTAGTGACTTAATCCTTCATAAAACTCTACTAAAGATTCTATAAATTGTCATTTATTTTTTCTCCATGTGATGTTTTTATACTGTACAAACAAGACAATGAAAAGCACTTTGTTAGTGACATATTCACATAGAGAGTCAGCAACTGACAGATATAGAGACACACAGTTACCCAGCAGATAGACAGAGAGACAGAGAGATTCACAAGACAGTATTCACAGAGGCACAGATTCAGACTTATCCATGGACAGACAGTGGATAGAAGACACGGGATCATGAATTAGAGAATTCAAGTCTAGGCTTGCCTTTGGTTAAATGACACCAAGGGAAAGCATTTTATTTGAATTGTTACTTATTCAGAGAAAATTAAGTTAATGTTTGTCATCATCTTTTCTTATCTTTTAAAAGATCTTTCCTTATTAGTGCATTCAATCTGACTACATGCCCAGACAAGTAGAGATGTTTCCATGGAGATACTAAATCTCATTAAGCTGGTAATCAGTATTGAAAAATACAACAATCATTCAGAAGAAAAACATGTACATTTTGAAAAAACGATCTATATATAAGAAATATGCATTAAGGCAATGAAAGTCATGTACATATTTTTGACATTTTTTAATATCTACAAAGAAATAACAAGATATACAGAAAACTAAAAATATACATTGTATGTTACTGTCAAGATATACAATAGTAGATATACAACATTAAAGATAGTAGTTCTAGAACTAGATAAAATATATATATATCTCTCAAATGGATTAAATCCTTATTTATTAATTTAATATACATTTTGATATCACTAGATAAGGTTCATTAAATAATAGAAAGACGTTCTTGAAATAAGATGACAACACTTTCTAATATGATAAGAAATTAATGAATGATGTCTACATTAGATTAGGAAGTAAAGCATTAGGAATTCTATTTTAATTTTTTATTATTGAATGAATAAAAAATAAGTAAAATATGTAACAATGGTTGTTTTTGGGAAAACATCTTTGGTAAATGAAACTAAACGTATGTATTTAATTTTTATTTTAAGTCAATTTTGAATAGGAACTGTTGCATTTATAGTAGTGATAAAAACAAAAATAATTTTAAGCAAACTTGGAAAAAACGTAAATATATAACTTATGCATAGTTACTATAAGTAGACAAGGTGGGGAATTCGTTCCAGTTGAGATCAGATTTGGTTTTATGTCTATAATGAAATTCATATTTTCTTTGATTGAAAGAGAGACATTGGGGTCAGTGAGGCAGTTTAGCAGGAAAAGGTGATTTTCATCTAGGCTGGAGACCTAAGTTTGATCCCTGAACTCCATGAAGTAGAAAGAGAGAGCTGACTGGCACAATTTACCCTCTAACCTTCAAGTTCACCTTGGCATGAACAACTCCCTTTCACACACACACACACACACACACACACATGCCAACACAAACATACAAATTAAAAACTAAATAAAAATTTAGGTAAGAGTTTTTCAGTAAGAATTGTATGGAGTTGATCTCTCCTAATCAAATAAGTAAGGGATACAATTGAGTTGTCTCTAGAATTTTCTAGTTAAAGCTCACTGACATTTCCAGACTACTTACATAAAATGTAAGTGCCCATGTGATGGAATGTATAAGGGTTTCATCAATTTAATTCCTTACATCTTGCCTCACGCAGTGGAACACAGATTTATAGGACTGCTTCTCTCATGTTCTCTCTGATTTAACTTTCAAGCCCCAGAAAAGACCAAAAGGAGATGAAGGATGGGCTGCATGTGGAATGACATAAAGATGTCAGATTCTTGTATGGAAGGCAAGTCTTTAATATATGCAGGCATGTATTTTCTTACAAGCAGATGCTGACATTACAAAATAGCAAGCAATTGAGCACAGATGGTGTGCTTGGCATATGGAAATGGCTACAGGAGAGTCAGTGCTCAGCAGAGTGCTGGTTTCCTTTTCTCTTGGGGTTCTTAGGGCTTTAAATATCATAGACTTCTTTCTTACTTAATGCTACTCTGAGAAAGGAGTATTCTGAGCCAATATAAAAGCAGCAATTTATCAAATATTCATAAGATAACTTCCTAACCATTCTTACAGGAGTTGGGCTACAATGTCTAAATGTAATGATAATGTTAGTATTCTGCATGAATTATATGCATAGCTTTTATATATTTTGTATTCATTTCAATTTTTATTTTCGACATGATTATTATATCCATTTCTGTTAGCAACTGAGTAAATTAAGCTTAGCCTTGATGCGATGTTATCTTTGTATTTCTGATAATTGCAGTGAATCAGAATAGCAACAGGATAAAATAATGTCTGCTTTCTGTTATTCATGTATTTCATGAAAGTGTGTCTGGGTACTTAACCAAATTACTCATGATGACAATTGAAGGTGGAAATGAAAAAAAGAAAGTAAATGCTTAAATCTAGCTGTGAAATAGATAATTGTTTTAAATTACCATTTGTATAGCAAAATAATGTCATATTTTATTTTTAAACAAAAACCAAGACAGCTTCATCATGCTCACAGCCTTGGCGAGATACATTAAAAATACATTTAAAGGAGTCATTTTTTCATTATAAAAGAAGAGAAGGAATGACTACCAAAATTCCTTAAAATGCCTGATTTACATTCCCTTGAAAGGGGACTTCAGTGATTTTATATCCTTAAGGCATCTTCCACACAAAGGTTTCCCCATTGACTTCAAAGTGGGAACCACAGTGGTGCACATTAACATCGAAAGGAATGAAAAACAGATTGAAATTTTTGAATGAGCATAACCAATTGAAAAGCAGCTAACAGAAATGATCAGAGCTTTCACTTGTGCTAGCTGACCATTTTAATCTTTACTGTATTAAATTCAACCAAAAAGATGTACTTATTTTTGCTGAGAATATGAAAAAAATTCAC
Source organism: Grammomys surdaster (assembly GCF_004785775.1). Classification (NCBI taxonomy): domain Eukaryota; kingdom Metazoa; phylum Chordata; class Mammalia; order Rodentia; family Muridae; genus Grammomys; species Grammomys surdaster. Next base: position 12,925,493 of record NW_021605377.1, on the reverse strand, counting down.
TGAATGAAAGTTAAGACAGCCAAAAGAAAACTTCAAGCCTTTTGATGCAATAAAGCATTAGTTTGACTTAATGAATGAGTCACATCATGAGCTCTTGCTTATCAAATTATTCATCATTTGCTGACTTCCAAGATACATAATATTATTCAAAGAATCTTATTGTAGGGTAGGCATAAGGACTCTGAGACAACTGGTCAGATGCTATCCACAATCAAGAAGTAGAGAGTGAATAAACACTTGTTCTCAGCTCACCTATTCATTTAAACATAAGATTCAAACTCAGAAAATGATGGTACCTGCTGTGCATCGGTCTTCCGTTTTCCAAACTAAACAAGATAACTATCAGCAAGAATACCCAGAGTTCTATCTCCCAGGTATTTCTAGATCTCATCAATCCCCGTTGGGATTAACATTTATGTGAATTTCTCCAATGATCCTTACTGTTATTTATGTCTTCAGTAATATCAGTATCATCAGTAATATCAGTAAACATCCCTTTCCCATTTGCACACCAATTGTACTCTCCCCATTCCATTAACCCACTTTAAACTTTGAAATTGCTGCTTTATATAGACCCTTCCTGGATATCCAATCACCTCAATGGCTTCTTTCTAATTTCTGGTCTCAGTGATTGTTACAAATAAAATATAAGTATCTGAAGATTCAAAGCTAGCATCTTTCAAAATGAGCAAAAATCATGTGACATTTGTCTTTCTGGATCTGGTTTATCTTGTTCAGAATGTTTGAACCAACTACATGTATTTTCCATGAAGATGTGTTGTATGGATATATGAATTTCAAAATTTAATATTCCTTAAGAGTTGAATAATATTCCATTGTGTGCATACCACATTTTCATTTTCTCATCATCCATTGATGGACATCTATGTGGTTTCCATTTTTTGGTTATTGTGAAAAGAGCATCCAGGTAGATGGAGCAGAAGATACAGCTATAGTAGACAACAGAATCCTTTAATTATACATTCAACAGTAGCTTAATGGGATCATGTAGGAGATCTATTTCTAGCTTTTTAAGGCATCTCTATACCATTTCTTATAGTGGCTACAAGAGTTTCCACTTCCAACAACAGCGAACTAACGGCTCCCATCTACCCACATCCATGGCAGCATTGGTCATCATATGATTTTTAGATCTGAGTCATTCTCATTGGGATAAAATGGATATTTTGATCATACTCACCCCTCCCACAATTCTTCCCAGATCTATCCTCTTTACCTTTCTTACACACTGAGCTTGGGATCTCCTTTTTTTATTCACTCATCAAATTCACTTTGTGCTGCCTGTATATTCTTGTATGTATGGCCTTCTGCTATAGAAAGGTCAACCACATACTAGGGTAATACTCTTAAAGAAAACCAATCCCACCCTTCCCTGGGCAACTATCAATTGCCAATAGCCTCTCTGTTAGGGATAGGATTTATATCCACCTCCTATGTCCACACTGGGATTTGATCTGACTTGAGCTTGCCTGGAGTGTGTACATACTGTTAAGATTGCTGTGAGTCCACAAGTGCAATTTCACACTTATGTCAGGTAGACAGTTTCCTTTGGCTCTTACAGTGTTTCACAGTGTTCTCTGTGCTTTACTGAGAGGGCTTGTGATATAGATATAGATGTGGAAAATTCTCAGAGAACTAATACAAACAAATAAATCTTAAAGAGAAGAATATACAAAAATGATTGCCCCCTACAGGCTGCATGCCAGTATCAGCAAATATCAAGGCAATTTCCTGTATTAACTACTTATCCCACTACTTTAACAAAATGCATGACAGTAGTAAGTTAAAAAAGGAACGGCTTATTTTGGCTCACCCTTGCAGGTCAAGGTGCCTCATGGTGGGAATGGAAAACAAGGAAGAGCTTGAAGCAACTGGTCACGCCACATCTTACACCAGGAAGCCGAGAGCCAGGAATGTTTTTCCTCTGATTACTTTAAAATCTTTCATAGGCATCTAACTCTAACTCCTGGAACAGTATCAAATTCATTTTGGGTGGGTCTTCCTGCCTTAATTAATCTAATTAGATAATCTCTCCTGGCCCTTCCTAGGGACTTATTTCCATGGTGAATCTAAATCCCATGTGACAATCAAGACTAAGCAACACAGACGTGTTGGTGAATTTCCTGGGAAGAGAAGTAGATGGGACTCTCTCTATTTAGAGGTACTTTTCTATTCAGATAAGGTACTGGCAGCAAGTCAAAGAAACAGTTTTATCCAAATGTAGATTGAGAAAAATTACTTTATTGTGGTTTTTAATCAGGATCAGGTGTGGATAAGAACAGGAGAGATGGCCAAAAGGCCATGAGAATTAATGGAAATCTTCAGCTTACAGTGGTGGGGAGGTGGAAGCCATCTCCAGGATGAGACCTGGGACAAGTGAGGTACCCACAAAACAGTAAGGGGTGAACTTAGCTGTGACTCACAACATTGAGGATGGTGAACCTGACGAGCCCATGTCCTCTAGCCAGAGAGGACCTCAGTGGAGCCCTAGAGACACCAACCCATCCACAAAACTCTCAACACAAAATTTGTCCTGTCTACAAGTAATGTAGGGACAAAGATGGAACAAAGACTGAGAGAATGGTCAACCAAAAACCAAACCCATTCCATGGATAAGCACCAATCCTTGACACTATTAATGATACTCTGTCCTGCTTGTAGACAGAAGTCTAGAATGGCTGTCCTCTGAGAGACTCTACCCAGCAGCTGATGCAGACACTCACAGCCAAATAGTGGTAGAAGCTTTGGGACTCTTATGGAAGGATAGAAGGAAGGACGTGGGCCCAAAGAGGATAGAAATTGAACAGGAAGACCAACAGAGTCAACTATCCTGGAAACTTGGGGCTCTCAGAGACTGAACCACCAACCAAAGAACATGCACAGGCTGGACCTAGGCCTCCCAGCACATATGTAACAAACATACAACTTGGTCTTCATGTGGATCTCCAACAACTGGAGTGGGAGGGTTTCACAAAGCAATTGCCAGTCCGGGGAATATGTTCTAGTAGCTGGTCTGCCTAGTCTGTCCTCACTGGGAGAGAAATCACCTAGCCCAGCAGAGAATTGAAGTATCAGGGTAGGAGGGGGGGGCCGGAATACCTATGGGTCCCCTACCCCTTTAGAAGAGAAGAGACTGAGGGCAGGGGTGGGAGGAATGGAGGAAGGATGGAAGGATTGTGGGAGAGAGTAATCGGGAGGGGGCAGTGAGCAGGATGTAAAGTGAATAAATGAAAAAATAAATTAAATTAAAAAGAGAGAGAAGAACATGAATAATAAGGGCTGTGACATTAACAACACCACCACTACCACCAAGGCCATCCCAGCAGGAAGCTACTTCCCTAAGGGTCCTTTCTTTCCCACCCACTGTTCACTCTTCCTTTCACGTCTGCAGTGCGCCTTGTGAGTAGTTCAAATTTTCTGAGATTACTTATTCTTGTTGGTTTCAAAGCGTTTTACGACCACCTGAGCTGCTCTCTATGAGGGAGTTCTTAAAATTTAGAGTAACTGCCTGTGTAATCAGTAGGTTTGGGAGTTGAAGCCCGCTTGGATCCAAAATGGGGAGTCTGAAGGAGCTACGCCTTGATTGGTGGAGTCTTCACTAATGAAGAGTGACTTTAAAGATTCAGTGAGCTGCCAAGTGTCTCTTTGGTATAAGAAGAAATAGAAAATTGGATGTTGGTGTTAGAAATCATGACAATAAATAATAACATAACTTTAAAGTTGGGTCAGGGCCATAGTATAGAAAAAGTAAATATAATAGCATCACACAGCAGGGATTTACTGTGAACTGATTACGGTTGGTTTTACAGAAAATAAACAAAAATGAATTGAAAATCATAAACACAGCCAAGAGAATAAAAATGTTACAATAAGATAATCAAAAGTTAAAATTGCTGTTTTCAAAGCAATAGGTAACAGATAACATAAAAATGTCATGTTGAACCAGGTTACTCAATTCAGTCACTGCAGCATTATGAGACCTGAGGAAGTTATCTCTAAATTAAAAAACCATCTTAGGTTACACAGCAAGACTCTATCTCAATATACACACATATACACACATATACATATATGCACACACACATATACATATAAATACATACATATATATATATACACACACACACACACACACATTTTAATGTTAGGTTGCACTCCCATGCTTTTATTACATCAAAGAAATTATCAAAAGAAAGTAAATTTGGTTTAATCTTTTTATACTCTGCTATAATTTTTCATATATAACTTCTGTTATTTAAATATACTATTTAAAATATACTTTAGACTACAAAAGTATTATTTTTTGTAATGATAGCTAATTCAGAGAAACATCTAATTTCTAAGTTTTTAAGATGACATTTTTTAAATGCAACCCATATTTGAAAATGAAACAGCCCTGTGTGGGTGTCGATTTTGTCTTTGTTCACACTATAGAGAAAGTACATAGTTAACTTTTACCCATTATGAAGTTCTCTACTTACTTTTAAAATACACTTCTCCATTTCAGACTTCAGGGTTCTTACTTTCATTGTCTTTTGCAAATATGTTAGAGCAGGTAAAATAATAAGACCTTTATTTTTTCAAATTATCTTCTAATTGTTATGGCTTTACTGAAAAAAAAAACAGGCTGTCAAATGTAAATGTTCTCTGAATATATTTAAGTTTATTTGTGGCATAGTATACAAGAAATTATATCAATAATCAATATGCCTGAAGTATTTTGTTGCTGTTGTTGTCATTTGTAAGTTATATTCTGCTTTTAAATGGGATTATTTTAAAATGTGAATATTCTTAAAGACAACTTTATTTTTTAAAAAAATACATGAAAGCTACATGGAGTGTAATTAAATTAATCAAGGGCCATCAGTGTGGTACAGTGAGCTCCTCATCAAGAGAGATTTAGCAACTTGAACTTGATTAATCCTGATCCCTATAAAATAGTGTAGTTTAAGCATTAACTGTCATGACTAAAACATAAGGAGGGAGAGGCTTAGTGGAATGCAGTTAAAAAATTCATTGACAACACAAATTGTCCTCATTAGTTTTTGCACATTCATATTTTAATGTGTCTTCATGGTATGCTTGAATCTTGCCCATGTAGATACTTACACTCAGAATGTACTTTCTCCTTCTGTGAGTTTTAGTGTCTCGGTTACAGGGCACACAGAGTTTCACTGCAAAATCGGTTTTGTAATACAGTTCTACCCAACTCCAGAATTTGTTCTTCTGCAAAAAGAGTTTTTCCTTTCAAAAAGTCATTGGAGAATATGACTAACATGATTGGAAGAAAGGATCAATTTATATTTATACATTAGTGATATAAGAACTAATTATACATATCAATGGACAGAATGGGTTTGCTTGGCTGCTTCATTAGAGGTCAGTGATATATTAACCAGGGATGTCTGTGAGTTTATGGTTTCCAAATGGCTATTTTCGATTGCTAATTTAGAGAGGTCTCTGGGAAGTCATGAGCACCCATGTATGGTTCAATTTAAAGATGCCGTTCACTATGACAGTCCTACCAACTGATGCTTTGGTAGAAACTACACAGTGTCATTTTCTTTTATTCCACAGATGAATTGCTGGGTGCATTGTGACACGTTTTTTATTTTTGCTGTAGATTGTCTTCACTTACAATAAGAGTTTTTTTTTAAGTTTATACTATCTTCTAATACACACACACACACACACACACACACACACACACACACATAATTTTCTAGGACTCCTTTATTTCACCCTTTATTTTCTAGGACTAGACCAATGCTCCAATTCCTGTTTTATTTTTTTTCTAATTCCTGACTATATGCTCCAGAAGTTTTGCTTCCTTCCCATGAGATATCCTGTATGTAAAGGGCTGTCCTGTCAGCAGATGGTCACAGATGACCTTACTGCCATCAATGAACACTGTATAAACATCTCCCCAAGCTGTTTCCTGGCACCCTTTCCTTAAATCCCCATTATCAAAGCTCAAAAGTAGCTGTTTTCAAACCTGCAACCTTCCTCTGGAGGGAGAAAATGTTTGAAAATTTTCTGTCCATATATGAACTACATTCCTTTATGTGGTCAGGTTTTGAAGATGGAAGTTACAATTTTCTCTCAACACTTCAGTCTCCTAATTTACCAAAAGGGGCATAAATGGTATTTACTGTGATACTATATCTTAAGAATTAACGGCAATGGGCATATTTTAAAAACTCCCAGTACCCAGGGTTTGATGCAGCAAAGGAATGAATTAATTCCCTCTATTGACTTCTTTTGAAAACCACTGACTAATATGTATTTATCAAATGTCCTTAGTTTTAATTTTATAAATGGGGATAAGAGAACTGAAATTCTTTTGATCCTTTCTCAGTTCTTATTAATTAAAACTGACATAGAGTGAAGTGTAACTAGCATACTAAATTTTAGATTTTAGAAAAATAAATACTATAAATATATACAATTCTAATTTTTATTGGTGATCTTTGTTGGTCAATTATAGGCCAAAATGACCTAGATATGATCTGTAATTTAAATGGTGAAGTTATCTGTATCGGGTTTGGGTGCCTCCCCCTTAATCCCAGTGGAGATTTCATATGTATAGGTTTTTGTTTATTTGTTTGTTTTTACTTTTTTAGATTTGGAAGTACACACATAGAAAAGTCATATGAAATAAATTCAGCCAACATTCTATTTTAACTTATGGAAAAGTTATTGAAATATTTTAAGTACAATTGCTTTACTTTCTAGTAATATAGAATGGACTTAATATGTATATCAAACAACAGTACAAAAAGAATTAAGTCAAGAAGTACTTTTAAATTCCTTTGAAGTGCATATACTTTGAAGTGAGAAATTTAATAGTAACAGAAATTAGATTACCAAAAGTTAAAAGTTAACTGCAAAATTGTATGCAAACACTAAAACAATAACAACAAACCCCAACAAATTGTAGCTAATGTCAAGTATGATGAATACTAATTAAATTGAAAAAAACAACTAAGGCAGAAAGTAAAATAGAGAACACAAAAGAAAAAAGAAAAGAAAAAAGGAAAGGAAAGGAAAGGAAAGGAAAGGAAAGGAAAGGAAAGGAAAGGAAAGAAAAGGAAAAGGAAAAGGAAAAGGAAAGGCAAGGCAAAGCCACAAACATTTTCTTAGATGAAAAGATAGCCAGGCTACTAAGAGCTAAATGTATACATAATTGTAAATATTCTAGGAGAAATAGCATATTTTTATTCATGTGTATATGTATCCTTCTCTATCTTTAAATCTATTAAATTGTTTGGAGAAAACAGATGAAGATTTTAGCCTGGAGTGAGACTAAGACCTGTATGTCCATAAATCTTCTCTATGGCATGCTAAAATCTGTAGACGAAAGAAATGCTTTTTTAAAAAGAGAAATCTGGATAACAGAATGTTGAATAGAAAAGAGCTGGTAGAAGAGTACAAGAGATTCATTACTCAGTGAGGCCACGTTAGTCCCAGCGTCCTCTGGATTTTCTTTTTCTTTTTTTCTTAATCATTTTATTTATTTTCATTTCAAATGATATCCCACTTCCCAGTTACCCCTCCACAAACTCTGCATCCCATGCCCTCTCTCCTCCTCTGCCTTTCCTCTATGAGGGTGCTCCTGACCCACCTACCCACTCTCACCTCAGCACTCAGCATACTCCTACACTGGGACATCAAGCCTCCACAGGACCGAAGGCATCCCTTCCCACTGATGGCAGATAAGCCCGTCCTCTGTTACATATGTAGTTGGAGCCATGGATCCTTCCGTCTATACTCTTTGGTTGGTGATTTAGTCTCTTGGTGCTCTGGGTGGTCTTGCTAGTTGATATTGTCTTTTCATTCTTACCCTCTCACTTTCCTGGGACTGAGAAGTGTATATTTTAGACTAGCTTAAGTCAATGAGTTAGCATATTCTTGATGCAGGTCTTGTCATTTCATTAAAATGAGCCAACACGGTGGGTGTGGTTGTACTTTTAGCATTCCTTCTGGGAAAAAACCAAGTTAGTATCACCCTTTATAGAGTATGTCTAAATGATATATTCTATGTAAATAGATGATGTACTCTGTTTTGGTTAGGAATCTGACACATACATTATTAAGCCAAAAAATGTTTCACAAAGTCTCTCATGTATTTTGCAATCAAAGTGACTCATTACACATGTACTTTTTAACCCAGAAGATTTTATTTCTAAAAGTGCGCTTTTGCAAATTTCATTTTAATCATCTTGGAAATTTTCTAAAAACTTATCTTTATGATCAAATTATTGATTTTTAAATAGAAAGCAGTATTACTTAATGAATACCACTCTATATTCTCCCATATATCCTATTACTAAAGCAAAGTCAGTGGTAGCATATATTAGAAATAAAATCACACAACTTTGTGTTAGAAATTTAAACTACAATAAGGTATAAAGGAAGTATCAAATTTGAAATTCAAAATAGTAGCATCCAGTTTTAAATACTTCTCTTGTTCTACAGGCATCTGTCTTTAGTTCTAAACTTACATCACTAGATGACTTTATAAACACTTGGATCTTGTTCACTTTATTCATTTTATTACCATTCACTGAAGTGACTTTTATTATAGAAAATTCTTTTTTACGTTGGATATTTTCTTTATTTACATTTCCAATGTTATCTCCTTTCCCAGTGCCCTTTGCCTCTGTAAACCCCCATACCATCTCCCCTCCTCTGCTTCTATTAGGGTGCTCCTCCCACCTGCCCACTTCCCCCTCCCTGCCCTCTAATTCCCCTATACTGGGCATCAAGCATTCACAGAACCAAGGGCCTTTCTTCCCATTGATGCCTGACAAGGCCCTCCTCTGCTACATATGTATCTGGAGCCATGAGTCCATGTACTCCTTGGTTGGTGGTTTAGTCCCTGGGAGCTCTGGGGTGGGTGGGAGGATCTGATTGGTTGATATTATTGTTCTTCCCATGGCGTTGCAAACTCCTTCAGCTCCTTCAGTCCTTTCTCTAACTCCTCCATTGGAGACTCCATTGAGGACCCTCTGCTCAGTCTAGTGGTTGGATGTGAGCACCTGCCTCTGTATTTGTCAGACTCTGGCAGAGCCTCGCAGGAGACAGCTATATCAGGCTCCTGCCAACATACTCTTCTTGACATCCACAGTAATGTCTGGATTTGAATTCTTATATTTGGTACTCTAATCAATGATCATGGTTAACTCTTTGAAGCAGTTATTATTTCAAGAAGAAATATTCGAATGTGTCACAATTACTTAGACTTTTAATGACAGTTAGATCACTATCCCTGTCTCTAGTACCAATATTTAAGAGCTTTTGTCATGAGTTGGCACTTATCACTTTTCTGCTTAGCAGCCCTATTGTCAAGTCTTCTGTAGTTACTGTCTTAGACAGAAAGACCAGGAAATCCAAACAATTGGTTGGAGATTTTCAGGCCCTCTGAGTGACCATTCCTACCAGATACTTGGACCAAATAAAAAAGTAAATAAGGCTATAGAAGTAGAGACCTTGGCAATGCCTTCATGTCTGAGTCAAAGATGAATTGTCAACCCTTACTGTGTTGATCAAGGTGAGTTTGTGAACACTAGATATTCCACATGGAGAAATCAAAGTCCCAATACTGATTTATCCCAAAACAAACAGAAAAGTGAAGTAGATGAGTAGTTCTATGATCGGAAAGAAAATCTAAGAGATGTATAGAGTTTTGTCATGTTAGGAGACGTATAGAGATTTGTCATACTAGAAGTAGAGAAGGGCAAAAAAACAAATAAACAAACAAACCAAAACAAATAAAGTAATAATCGAACTAACATAAAAACCCACACAAGAGTACTCTATGACACATACATAGTTCCCAGTACAGGCAGAACAACTCCAGTTTGTATTGCTCATCTAAATCTAGGTGTGTGTTATCCCCCAGCATGTGGTCATCCAACCATGAGCCATCTTAAAGAAAACTGACTCATCAACCTAGAGAAATCTCCTTCTGTACATAGCTCCTCAGTTGGAGTTGAGGTTCATAAACTCCTCCTTCCTGCTCCATGCTAGAATGTTGGTGGATGTGAGCTTAAGATTTTGTGCAGGTAAGCATCAGAACTGTCAGTTCATGGCTGCAGTATCCGCTCATGTACAACAGTAACTGCTTCACATCAGCTTCCATGATCCTAGTTCTCCGATCTTTCTCTGAGACACAGGAAGTGGGTATGGTATAGATGTCCAATTTATGGCTAAGAACTCTACTGACATTCTTTGCTCTATTACCTTTTGAGTTTCTTAGTTAGTTATCTTCCGCTACACAGAAAAATTTATGTGATGAGGCATGACTGCCATACTACCTTAGGGTAGAGAAATAAACACTTAGATGGCAATTTCACACAATGTCCATTTAACAGAATAATAGCAACAGATTTACTCCTGGAATCTATGAAAGTCACAACCATGGTTTCTTGGTCTGATTTATGCTGTGTATCTTCCTGAGGAATGGAAGTAAGATCCAATTACAACATACTCTTTGCCTTTATATCATTTATTCCCCTATTATTGCTGTTCACATGGGTCCTAGCTGGGTAAGACTGTTGGTGTGACATATTTCCCCCAGAAGTCCTCATAGCACCTCCAAGTAATATGAAACCTAACCAGCAGCGAGGACATTTTCTGGCCACTAGCAATTTGATTTTTTCATTGCTTATGATCAATGTGTGTGATGTTGTCTGCAGTATCTTACCATTAAGTTCTAGTGGGCAGTCAAGAGCAATGAAAATAGCCTATATTGTTTGGGGAAGAGCTCTGACCACTCAGTCAAGGGGAGCTACCCCATCTCTGGTGTTGAGCATGTTATTTGTCAATCTATGGTGGCTTCTGAGATAAGTACAATTTCCTCTGTCATGTAACTCCAAAATATCATATATGTAATAATAACAATAGCAAATATATAATAAAGTCATTAACATATATTTTAAAGCATCCTTATTGTTAACTCTCCCTTCCCCAAACTCTTCCTCTGCTGTACCTTCCCATCCCTCTCTCCACACTTGAAATGCTAAATGCAGTGGCCTTCATTTTAAGGGTGACCATCAGACATTCTGCCTTCTAGGTGGCAATTTCTAACAAAATTTTGCCAAATCATTTTCTTTCCTATGTTTGTGTTTTTGTGTATAAAGAAGCATATGTCTATCAAGCAAATAATTACATGTCTGGGCTGAGTGACCGATAAATACCAAGAGGTCCATGTAACATGATGATATTACTGGTTTACAATAGTATTAAAATTGTGTTAGTTTTAAAATTTATATATTTTTTTAAATTGTAAGATTTTTATCACTTAAATGCATGTAATCAAATTTCTCTATTCTATCTGTTAATATAAGTAAATTTATTTAGATATTCCATGGTTTTTCCTCTCAAGTTTTTTTATATTCATCTTAATGTCTTTTTCTCAGCTTACATTATAGGGGACACAGCTTGAAAATGTTGATTTCTTAATTTTAGTGAAATATACCTGTTTGGAGTTGCATTTATTTAGCATTCTGCTTGAGGGGTATATAAGATTTAGTACATTCTATCTTTTAGCTTTTTGTCTTTTTCATATGATTCACGGATATGAAAATAAAAATGTGAAAACATTGTGATTATGATAGAATAAATTTTTATTGTATAAAAGGTTTGTTTGTCTGATCCTTTCTACACAGCAACCTTAGTACTATCAGTTTAAATATTTTAGACTGTTCAGTATGTAAACTGTGTTATGGTATGGTAAAATGCAAAGTTTAATTATTCATACTAGTTGTAAAAAAAAAAGAAAACCTTAGATTTGCCTTTAGGTTTTATTTTATTAGATGAAATATGATCCAACAAAAGTTATCTTTTTTACATAAGAAACATTGACTATATCTGCCTTTTAATTAAAAGGATAAAATTGACAATTGTATGGGAACACAGTCCATGAATAAATTTGTATGAGGAGATTTCTGAGAGCTGGTGAGAAAATCTCAAGTAAATAAAACAAGAGTAATCTCTGTTTTACAAGTAACCTCATGACCTCTTTTTCTTGGTAACATGGGTTGTTCTTGGAATGTGCTTCTGTGTCCAGCCAGGTATCCTCAATAGGAGTGGGTATTCTTCAGATTAACCATTGTTTTACTATTTTTATTAAAAAATGTGTCCAAGCACAAGTTGTCCTGGTTCTTGTACTCAGTCTAAACTCGTGTGAACTTTGCTCATTTGACCTTACTTAACCCTCAAAATACCCTCAGCATATAAGTTATTGATGCTCTGAATGAAGATGGTTGTTGCATTAAATTTTCATCCTCCTAGTTTTTAGGCTCTGCACTCCCAGGTTCAATGAGTACAGCAACACATTGGAGGAAAAATAACAGAATGTTTTGTGAAATAATTTCTATCTGGGGCAGTTTTATATTCATAGATATTGTGAAAGTGACAAGGGAGTTTTCCGTAAGCTCTGCTTCTCATTCTCCAAACAGAAAATGATAATACATTTATTCATTAGATTTCTCTCTTGAAGGTTCATAACGGGCTAATTTGGCAAAGACAATTGTACTAGGAGCTCTTTTGTTCGAGAATTTTACCCTTGTCAAATTAATATACTACATTCATCTTGCAGTGAATGAAAATTAATTTTATCTGATTGTTTATTTTCAAGAGCACTTATAATTTTAAATCATTAAATTACATAAAGTGCTTTCTTAATAAAAATGAATCACTTTCTCATCACCAAGAAGATAAAGAGATTTTTCTCCCATTGTTCCCTGCATTATGAGAAGGCCCTTGCTGCTTCGTGTCTAATTCAAGTGGGCTCTTCATTCTTTTCAGAATTAAAATCTTAAACTTTCATATGCCATCTTGGATAGTGGTAACTCTAAACACCCACCATTCTCACGGTAGACAATTCTTATGTTTGATAATTTAAGTCAATCATTAGACTTTTAACAGTATCTTTTAATTCTTTGAAAATTTCATATGCATATTTAATTAGATAGAATCATTTCTATCCTCATCTTTCCACAAATCTCCCCCCATATGACTTCCTCCCAAGTTCATGTTCTCTTCTTCTTCTTTTATTTTATGTGTAAATCACTAGGCTCATGTAGTACTGCTCATAAGTACACAAATATGAGGCCATCCATTGGAACATAGGTAATGTCTCAACTCCCATGCTCACAAAGAAAAATGACTGTGAAGTCAATAGCTCCTAAGCTAGGGGTAGAACCTCATGAGTTCCTTCTCAATCTATGTTAGAATCTTTCCTGGCTTTATCCTATGTAGGTTATCACAGCTGTGATGGGTTCATAGGTAGTATAACTACGTCATGGCCACAAGACAGCATTTTACAGTATACCACATTGCTATCTATTACATTCTTTCTTCCTTCTCTTCTTTGATGTTTCCTGAGTCTTTGGGAGTGTGTCCCAGTCATTTATTCTTAAATTTCAGATCAGATATGACTGTGGCCATTCTAAAATGAAGTTTCTCTGATTACTATTGAGAGCAGCCAGGTTCTGAGGTATAAATATAAATATTAAGAAGGTTGTTTGACAACATTGCCATTTAACAAAGAAAGATTAGACTTAGAACACACAAGATTTTTACGACATACTAAATTATCCCCATCTGTCCAGGCGTTGACGCCAAGAAAAAGCTAAGAAACTTCAAAAAGTAAACTGCAGAAACAAGGTCGATTCAGCAAATGGTCACTAGGTATAAATAGCTCTCAAAAGAAAAGTTACAATGGCCATGAGGTCATATACAAGATATAGGAGGAATTATTCAACACTACTGATCAAGTAAGTTTGAATTAAAACCGTAATTCAAAGTCCTGTCACCCTAAAAGAATGACCGATATGGCAAATATTTGAAAGTTGAGATAATTTAGTGAGTTCTAATTAATACAGCCATTAAGGAAAAGTGACACAGGAATTTTTTTTAAAAAATGGAACCACTGTGTCATTCATAAACATGCCTTTGTTGCTCTTTGCTCCACCCTGCCTTCCATGTCTTCATCAACACACACCTTCCATTTGATTGCTGCCTTGTTAGCCCATGTGGCCTAAACACACTTCCAGCAGCCATTTTTGTATTCTCTGATGCACACATTTAATCTCCAGGTCATTAGCAGCTTTCGATACGAATCACTTTGCAAATTTTTGAAATTCTGTAAAAGATTATTTCATTGGATTAAAGTTCACTATCCTACCTTTGCACACCATAACTAATATGGTATTTTTAAAAATTTCAGGTGGCAAAAAATGGACAGTAAGAAAGCATCTAACTGATGGATTTTATGTCATTTGAGTAAAACCATGGAATAGACTCGCAGAATGGTATGTGAAGAATAAATGACACAGGTTGAGAAATGGGAAATAAAACCTATATGTTTAGAGATGGTGAAGGACTCAATGTGTGGGAACTGTCAGAACCACCAAGAAGAGAAACAATAGGCTAATAGGTCATAGCACGAGGGTGATTGTGATTCCTAAACTTCAGGTGTGTGCCTCATGACAGGTGGTAATGAGTAATGGCAGGAGGGGGCGTGATGAAATAGGAGGTAAGATTACGTGTTTGAAGCTAAGCGGAAGAAATCCACTAGGGGATGTGCAGAAGGAAGGCATGCAAGTTAATTAGTCAATGTTCTCTGGGAAAACAGAATAAGGATATATTATAAGTGGAATTTATTAGAATGTCACCCACAATATGGGTTGGGTACTACAACAATGGCTGGCTTCACGTTAGAGAAGTTAACAACCTCATAGATGCTTCTCCTACAAAGCTGGATGTTTCAGCACTCCCTGAAGGTCTGAAAGATCCCTAAAAAGCTTTTGATCTGGAAGTTGGGAGGCCAAAGGAGCTGACTTCTATTGTGAGAGAGAGATGGGAGCAGAAGTGCCCGGCTGTAGCCTCACTAGGAAGGGGCAAATGCTGCCTCAGCCACCAGATAGAAGAGACTAGAAGGAACTTTTCCCCTTAATATATTCGTTTAGGAAGCAGCTTGCCCTACCATCTGAGATGTGTCTCTTGATTGATTCCAGATCTAAGAAAACGACCAGGTGGAAAAAAGAGGGGAAAAGGAGAGGTGAGCAAAGAAAATAGTCTTGGAAGCACAGAACAGGAACTTTATTGAACTCGTCATGTAAAGTAATACATAAATATAATTTTTCAACAGAATCTCAATTTCAGGATTTCTATTCAACAGTACAGAGAAGTATTTCAGAATCGTAATGGCTCACTGTAAAAATCAAACTCTTCCTAGAACAATCCAGCTCCGAAAAAATGTAAAATTAGGTTTCAAGGACTTCAACAATGTTGAGGAAAAGATGAGAATGTCAATCAATAATAATCTCAGGAAACTGAGTGTTCAAATTGTTGTCATAGAAATTGAGATTCATGTACAGGGCTGGGAAACTAAGAAACACTACACAGAAACTCACCAGGATTGCAGTTTGTGCTCTGTTGTGCTTTTGCTTAGAGGAAACTGCTTTTCAGGGTGAGGTGGACATAGTTAAGTCCATGGTGGTTAGTTTAATGAAGGAGAGAAACTGCTTACCCACTGAGATATTAAAAAGAAAAAAAGAAAAGAAAACAAGCTGACCACCCAAAGATGACTTGTAATACTCAGATACTGCTTCTGAAGATGCACCAGTCAGAATGGCCACATTTCCTCCATGCATAGAAGTGAGAGGCAGTTTACAACTCTGGGGACATGAAAATCCAGCCATAAAGCAGAATCCTCTGACAGGAACATGTAAGGATTGGATGATCTTCTAGCAAGAGTTTCTGTAAAGATAATGAGAATTCTATCCTTTCTCCGTGTGTCCCTTTGAAAAGTGTCTTCCGCCCTCTCCTCATTTCCCCTCTAGCATAAAATCTGAAGTGAATGGATACATTTTTCTCATCTCTGGTAAGGCCATCTTTCCAAACTTTCAGAGTATAGTTGCAATGTTTGTAACAATATCTGAAAAAAAATCTTTCCACGAGAAACATGCTAAGTCGACTCAGTAATCAGTTAAAACTATTTTATTTTATGAGACTCCAGTGTGCCTTTGCTATTGTTGATAGAACCTTGCTTTAGCCCATTCCTCCATTTTTGGGCTTTTTATAATTTACATTTATTGATTTTCTTCACCAGTCTTCTCAGTTGTACTAGAAAATTCACACACACACACACACACCACACACACACACACACACACACACACACATCTTGTAAAAGATATTTGAAAATTAAACTTAATGGAATGCATCCTAGTCTTTGAGACCTAGCTAGCTGTCAATCCATTTGTTTATTTTAGTGTGTATTTGGACATGTGTGTTTCAGTGTATATGTGTGTGCATGTGTTGTGCTTGTGAGTGTGCATGTTTATATTGAGTCCAAAGGACAACTTTATGCATACTTCCTGAGACACCATCCATTTTTATGCATAAACATATATGCATGATATATATGAATATATACTTATGTAAACACACACACACAACACATATGTGTGTTGTGTGTGTGTGTGTACATGTGTGAAATTAAGTTTTCTTTACATAGAATTCAATATTCACCATGTAGGCTGCCCTGGCTGTTCTGCACAGAACAGGAACACCTAACTCTGTGCTGGAATTACAAGTATCGTCCATAATTTCTGGCTTTTTCACATAGGATCCAGGGATCCTTGAATATGTAACACAAAGTTTACCATATGAGCTATGTCTTCAGCCATGTACTAATTATTTTTATTTTTTTTCATGTAACAGCTCCTGACAAATTGGATAAATCATTACTAATTTATGAATTTTTTTCCAGCACTAGAAATATACAACTTTTTTTGTTGTACTTAAGTCTTTTAATATTTCATAATTGATACTTTTTTGCAGTCTTCAAAAATATTCTCTTTGAGAAGTCTATTTATCATTAAGAATGATTTTCTCATAATGTTTTCTCATAATTTTTTCTCATAACTTTTAAAAAATTTACATTGCCTGGCATGCTTTGTAATAATTTCAAACCAATCAGGACCATCATATCAAGACAAAAGATGACTTTTTTTAAATTGTCCTTTTATTATAGTTTTAGAAAAAGTTCATAGTTAATAGGAAACTATCAACCATTTATCATTTTATAATCTAATGTGATCTGTACAAAAGAAAAAAAAATGAAAGTAAACCTCACAGGCTAATTTGTAAAATTACTTTGTAATTAAGCAAATTAAAATGAGAATATATAGACTACATAGAAACTTGTATCTCATTCTGAAATGTTGAGAGTAATTGAAATCCATTTAGTTTTTGTCCAACTCAATGTCTCATCTTATGACTTGCTCTCATATTCATAGTTTATCAGGATTAAGAAGCTTGTGTATCTTACCCATTCACAAATTGTTTTCCTTTTCAGTTAACCAGAGTCAGGAAGTTGGTAAGTGGCATCTGCGTGCTGCTTTGAGAAATGCTCACGTACCTAATTAGTTGGTCTTCCAGCTCTGCCTGTCTGTACCACAGCACCATACCTGGTATCGTAGTTTACTTTCTGTTGCTATGTTTGAAATGCTTAAACAAAGTACATAAGAGACAGAAGGTGTATTCTACTTCACACCGTCATTTCTTGGGTCCTTCACAACAAGAAACTCAAGGTCACAAAAGCAGACAGCAGCTAGTCCCATTCACCCCAAACTCAGGAAGCTGATGGATGAAGGCTACACTAGTGCCAAATTACCATCTTCATTAATACATTTCTGGATCCCAGCAAAGGGAATGTTCTCTCCTATTAGTGGCTACAGCTTCCTACCTCAAGCAATGAGATAAAGACAATCACCTACAGACATGCTGGGAAGCTAAGCAAACACAATTTCTCAGAAATCTGACCAGAGTATTTTCTCCAAATTGATTCTAGAGGTGATAATAAACATTAATCATTACACTATGTGATCGTGGTCTCTACTCCACCTCCAGAAAACATGACCAGACTTTAGCTCAGAGAAGGACAAAGGGCTACTCAAATGTCCTTGTTTGGAACAGAGGTTCTCAACCTGTGGTCTTGACCGTTTTGAGGGTTGAATGGCCTGTCTACAGAGGTCACAGGTCAGATATTCTACACATCAGATATTTATATTACTATTCATAACAGTAGAAAATATAATTATAAAATAGCAACAAAAATGATTTTATGGTTTGGTATGATCACCACAAAATGAGGAGCTATTTTAAACATTTGAAGCTTTGGGAAGACTGAGAGCCACTGCTTTAGAACATGGTAGCCCTCAGTGTGATTATTTCAAACTGTGAGTTGTAACCAAAAAAAAAAAAAAAAAAAGCTATTTTCTGAGAAAGTTATATTTCTACTATCATGCTGCTTTTCTGTAGAAATTATTAAATCCCCAATACTTTGTAGTGGTTTCAGTAGCTTTTAGAATTAAGAGAGCATGTTTCACATAAGAAATTTATCAAACAGATATGTCTCAAATATCTAAATGCAAAATCTCTTAGGGATATGGCTCTGGTAATTTCCTATAGGAAAACACAATTTTGGTATTAAAAAGTTAATTGATGGACCACATTTTGAGAAATATCAGTGAACTGTAGGAAAGTCCACTCAAGATCTTTTCTAATATAATGGGTATAGCACAAAGGTAATAATATGGGTATAATAAATTGATGTTTCAATTTATTAGAACATTTTTCTTCAACTTCTTGTAAATTTATGCTTCAATACTCTCAAAATTTCTCTTCTGTTTTTCATCTTTTTTATAGCATGAAACTCCCTTATAAACTTTGTTACTTACAAACAAAACAATAATTAACTAACATAATTATGTTTATATTTTTCATGCAGTAAGTGATACCAATCTGAAAGCTATTACATTGTTTGGAGAAAATAGTATACGACTATATTCACAGCAAAATTTAATTACTTCAAATTATTTTTCTAAATGATAATATATTCTTTTTAAGCGTGAGAACCTACATGTCTCAAGTCATAGTTCCTAATATAAGAAATTCCTTTCCCTTTTCTATTTCTTTCTTCTAATACTGTTATTAAGTTATATTTAAAAAATTATTTTCTAATTTTCTATTGGCCAAAGACACAAGAAATGTGATCTGCAAAAAAGGAAGTAGTTATGGAGCACCGAGGGGCTGAACGATTATAGCACACTATGAGTTCTTCCATTCCTGATCATTATTCCAATGTGTTGGAGGTTAGCTGGTTAAGGACAATTGATAAAATATGTATTAGTTTCCATTTTGTTTTACCTTTAGTTTTTCTCAATCCAGGGACAAAATGACTGACAGAAGGAGCTTAAGAGAGAAAATATTTATTTTGGCTCCTGATTTTCACTTATCATAGTGATAAAGGTGTGGTAGAGTTCATGGAGAAAAGAATCTGTGACAAACACAACTGATAAGAAATCAATAGACTTGGAAGTTGAGGTATGTGTCTTCTCAGGGTCATGCCTATGGCACTCCATGGCCTTCCAGAAAACTATCAGCTGGGAAGATATTCAAACATGTGAACCTATGATGGGCACACATTATGTTGAAGCCATAACAGCACAGATAGCCAATTCGATGTTCAATAATATTGTATTGATGCTTATAAGTTGTATATGGGGAGTGAACTTAGTATCACACACAAGAGAATGCTACAAATGAGGCTTTTTCTTTTACCTTGTTTTTCATCACTTTCTACAGTGGTCTGTATTACCTTATTAAAATTTAAGCAGACAACTCTGTAGTTAATTAGCATTCTCTCCTTCCCTAGATTTTAGGAACTTAGGTGTTGTTTTTGCCAGACTCTAGAAAGAATACAGTTTTGATAATTATAACTCCTGAATGAATAATACCTGAAGATGAAATAAAAGACAAGGTTGATTTTTCATCCTTAGTGTTAACAAATTAAGATTTTAATCAAATGCAATGTGATTATGCAGAAGTAGCCATTGTCTTCAATGTATCAAAAAGTCATTTGTAAAAGTTCATCTAATGATCCAGCACAAGAATCATATTTGCTTAGGGTCACAGTTATTGCCAAAAATCAGACTAATAAAGATATAGAAAAAGGAAAAGGGAAAGAAAGAAAAAGAGGAGGAATTATATGAATCCAAGGAATAAAACTAGCATAACTTATTTACAAATCATTTAAAATTTTGAAACAAAGAGAAAATAACATAAATCAAATTCTGAAGATCCTGAATAAGAACTTATCTTAAAAATATTTTTTAAAACTTTGTTTCAATATAATAGCTAGTTTCTGGTAAGGAAAACAGTATTCAATGGGTCAAATTGTTTTACAAATTCTCTAATTTATGTACTCAGGTGTTTGTGGGGGACAGGATGCTCACAGTGAAGAAAGGTGTGGAAGTGTCCCAGAACAAATGACTCACATAAATGATGTACTGTGTTCTGGAGGGTATAGATAATGGGTTGTTGAGATCATCACAATGGAAAATATTGATTTGCTTACAAGAAAGTACAAAGTCAGAACTGAGTCAAGCCTCAAAAAACACTACCAAATGATGCCCTATAAAATCCTGAGAAGACAAGCCTCTTTGTTAATCAGCCTCCACACAGCCTGCTTTTGCAAGGTGTCCTTGGCTAATGCCCAGAGTCTGTTATCCTTAAGTCAACATGGTAGGTTGACTGTGAAGAAACATGTTTGTAATTTCTTTTGTTGCCTGAGAGTTCTACAGAGTTCCAAGCAGAATGTGTACTGTGAAGTTAGGTGAACCACTGTATTAGTATTCCAAAGTCACATTCATAAATCAAACACACACACTCTGCTTGAAAGCATTTTATGCCAATTTAAATAAATATAAAATGACATGCAATAGACTTTTTAAGAGGTTTTAATCAATGACATTGTTGGGGAAGTTAGAAATTCTAAGCAGACACTGTACAGAATGTTGTCAAAATGCCTTCTAAACTATCCTGACATTATTTATGATCATTTTTTATCAAGAGTCCTCAAGTGGACTGGTTATAAATTAATTGATAGCTGAAAAATAATAAAAGAAGACTAAAACAACTGAAGAAGTTGAGGGGGATTGCATCCCAATAGGAAGAACAACAATATCAACCAACTAGACCTCCCAGAGCTCCCAGGGTCTACACCATCAACCAAAGAGTGCATATGGACAGATCCATGGCTCAAGCTTCATATGTAGCAGAGGATTGCCTTATCGGGCATCAAGGGCAGGGATGTCCTTGGTCCAGTGGAGGCTCGATGCCCCAGTGTTGGGGAATGCTAGAGTGATAAGGAGCGAGTGGGTTGGTGAGTAGGTGGGTGGGGGAGCACCCTCATAGAGGCAAGAGGGATGGAGGATGAAGTAGGGGGTTTGTGGAGGGGAAACTTGGAAGGGGGATAGCATATGAAATGTAAATAAATAAAATAACCAATTTTTTAAAAAAAGAGAAAGAAAAAGTAGACAAGGAGAGTCTAAAATGTCCACTGGTGATACATTTGTTAGTAAATTAGTTATCCTATTTTTGTTGTAGTTTTGTGTAACTCTGTCGATATGTCTGAAGCCTGTTCATAACATGTAAGACAACTTGCAGTTAGGGTCAACAGTATTTGTAAGGCCATAAGATATGCAAAGACCACAATAGAAAACTCAAATTTTAGTATCACATAAAACTGAGTTACAATGTGTGGAGTGTGGGACTCATTTCTCCCTCATTATTTGTAAAGCTGCCTAGATTTTATATGAATTATGATTTATTAGTGCTATTGTTACTGTAAATTTTATCAAAAACTTCCAACTTCAGAAAATATTTACATGACCTGTTATTGGCTTAAATTGAAAATGACACAATAAACGTTTTGTGAAGTATGATGTTCTTGATCAATAGGAAAGTACTTGGAAGACTAAATATAAATGTGTGTTTTGTCATAGTCGAGAGTATTGTATCATTCAGTCAATGTCTCTGGATATGTTAGACTCTAATTTTGATAGTCTTGAGGAAACTAGTAACATTACATGTTCACTCTTCAAGAGGCTGATTCCTGAGGAGTCACTTATTTACAGAACAGCCTCATAGAGGCAGGGGAGAGGGGATGAGATAGGAGGTTTCTGGGTGATGGGGGGACCGGGAAAGGGGATAACATTTGAAATGTAAAGAAAGAAAATATCCAATAAAAAACAGTGGTCCATTCACATTGTGTACTATACAAACATGAAGACACACTTGTGCTGTGCCCATCCCCATTTTAGATCTCAATACATGGATTGAAAAGTTATGGACCAATGGGTCATAGGTGGAGGGTATAAAGGCACACCTCGATCCCACCATAAACATGTCTGCTTCAGCTTCTCACCTGACTCCCAGAGTCTGTTTCCTTGACTCCATGCCTTCTTATTCCCTACCTGTAAGGAACACCTTAAGGAGCAAAGGGCTAGGGCACATTTTTTTTCTCAGTTAATCTTCAAGCAAATTCTTAGAAAAATCTCTGCATTAGAGTGATGTTAGTTATTTAACAAATACATAACTCAAATGAAAATTGCTTGTTTTCCTTAGGCTACTCAAGAAATCATTAAAAAGTAGTAGTTGTACTGTGTACTTCTGTCTGCTATTACTCATGCCATTTGAGAGACTGTCACTCCTTAGCAGCATAGGAATCAAGGATTATTGCAATGTAAAAAGATAAATATTTTATGGTACAGAAAACTGAACGTTACTACTCTCATGCCTTACTTACCATGCTCTCTATGTAGAATTTATAGTATAAGAATATAAGTCTATCTATCTATCTATCTATCTATCTATCTATCTATCTATCTATCTCCATATCCATATCCATATCTATATCTATATATATGTGTGTGTGTGTGTGTGTGTGTGTGTGCATGCGTGCGTGTGTGTGCATGTATATTACCATGCTGTTTAGGTAGAAGTCACAGTAGAAGTACATAATTTAATTATAAGTTAAATTCCTAAGTCCTCAACTGGTTCTCAACCTTGCTAATGCTGCCACTCTTTAATAAAGTTCCTCATGTTGTGGTGAACCAAAACCATAAAATTGTTTTGTTGCTACTTCATAACTGTAATTTTGCTACATAATGTCAACATCTGATGAATAGAATATCTGATAGGCAGCACTCGGAAATGTGTCACGCCCCACATGCTGAGAACCACTGACCTAGGTGAATCCATTTAAAAGACTGTTCTTAGAGATTGGGGATATCAGAATGTGGAGGAGATCTGGCCTAGTAGGTGTCACTTGGTGTCAGCCTGAAATGCTGCGGGTGTTTTATAATATGTTCCACTGTTATATAATGTTGCTTTTATGCCAGTTTGCATTTTTTTTTATTTCCTTCACAGTGGTCGGTACCTATTTTCTCAAAGGTAATGTTCATTGGAAACACATTGTGGACTTCCTCTCTTTTCTCAAGCCCTTTGCAATAGACCAACCTATTATCCAGAATCACTCATGATCTCTTCTCCAGTTCCTCCCATTCAATGGTTTTCATTCAGTTTAAGCTTTCACAAGCTGTGTGTTCAGCAACTCAGAGGGTCCTTTGTCATTGATCTACCCAAGACAAGTAATTTCTAAACTGTAGCACAATGCATAAAGGTTCTATATAACGTGACTCAACACATGTTTGCCTACTTATTTTTTTAGTATCTCCCATCTTCACTGCAGCCTATAAAATTCTTTCCCTGTAATATAAGGCTGCTATTATGTCTCATGCCTATGGCTTTGTGTAGAGTTCTTGCTTTGGCATAAAATGTCTTCTTATTCATATTTATATCTTGAGATTAGATTCAAGTAGTTCCCTTTCTAAATGACTTTCCTTCTGGCATAGCTTCTGGGGTCCTATTATCTTAATACTATCGCTTTCAGCTTGGCCATTTCTCCCAATGAGTGTGAAAACAAACAATCCATTCTGGACCAGTCCCAGTATCTCTGCTTCTCTGGCAGTCACCAGTAGTCACTGATACAGGGTTAGGCTTTAGTGTCCCTGTGTGACACTTCTCTCACTGCAGCTATAAACAGATTCTCTCATTTCTTCACACAGAACAGGGCAAATTCAAACAAGAGTGAGATAGAAAACATATTCTGCATCATACAAAGACTCCTGTTTGTGAGCTAGAACACTGCCAAGCCTATAGGAAGAATAGGAAAAGGCTAAAGCTTGAAGAGATGAATGTCTTTTACAAATATGGACAGATTAGGGATGCCAGAGTTGTAGAAGCACCTTCCATTCTGAAAGTTTACTTGGTATCTTTTCAGCACAGATCTCTCTTTCTGCTTTTCTTTCCTCCTCCTCCTCCTCCTCCTCCTCTTCCTCCTCCTCCTCCTCCTCCTCATCCTCCTCCTCCTCTTCTTCTTGTTTTTCTTCCTCTTCTTGTTTAATCAAGTTAGCTGAGCTTCATTTGTCACTTCTCATAATCTTTAATACTATCCTCTTTACTAAAATCTTAATTATCTCACATCTAAATGAGTTTGGAAACAACCCAATAGACTCTTGGCCAGTAAAATCTTTTTCTCTTCAGACATCTCTGCCCTGCTTCTGCACTTCTGCTTCACATACCTTAAGCAGATGGGTCTCACTGAAAATTATATTTTGGCTTTCATGATCATCAAATGCCTCACATTTCTAAGTCATACTTACCCCACCATTCCTACAACTCCAAAATCATATTTTCTCTTCTTGAAATGCACTGCATTCTGTTGCTTCCACTTTTGGTTATTTATTTCTTTCAGATATAACCACAATTGTTGGCTGTTTAGAGAGTATAAAGGACTTTTTTAAAAAACACATAAAATTAGTGACTTACCCACGATGATGGATTGTTTTCATTTTTAAAAAATTTTTCTTTTATTTTTACTGGTTATTTTATTTATTTAGATTTCAAATGTTATCCCCCTTGCAGTTAATCTCCCTATCCCCTCTCCCTGCTTCAATGAAGGTGCTCCCCCATCCAACAAACCCTTCCTGCCTCAGTGCCCTAGCATTCCCCTATGCTGAGTCACCAAGGCTCCACAAGACCAAGGAGCTTCCTTCCCATTGATGCCAGATAAGGCAATCCTCTGCTACATATGCAGCTGGAGCCATGGGTACTCTTTGGGTAGTTGTTTAGTCACTGGGAGCTTTAGGGGATCTGGTTGGTTAATATTGTTTTTCTTGTCGGGTTACTAACCCCTTCATCTCCTTCAATCCTTCCCCTAACTCCTCCATTGGGATCTCTACACTTTGTCAGATGGTTGGCTACACACATCTGCATCTGTATTGGTCAGGGTCTGGCAGAGCCTCTCAGGGGACAAATATATTAGGCTCCTGTCACAAGTACTCCTTGGCATCAGCAATGGTGTCTGGGTTTGGTGTCTGCAGATGGGATGGATCCCTAGGTGGGGCAGTCCCTGGATGGCCTTTATTTCAGTCTCTGCTCCACTCTTTGTCCCTGCATTTCTTTTAGACAGGAGCAACTCTGGATTAATATTTTTGAGATGAATGGGTGACCCCATCGCTCAACAGGGTGCCCTAGGTATGGTCTCTACAGGTTCTCTCTCCCCTTTGTTGGGTATTATAGAAAAATGTGCTTTCTATCAAAGTAAGCATTTATTGGTTTGTGTTCTGTTTCCACTCACTACAGTATAAGATACATAAAGACAGGTACATTGTTTATTTCACTGCTGAAATAGCTTCATGTCTGTTGCCCTGAAAAAATACCCTGAGAAAAAGCAACCTAGAGGAGACAGGCTTTATGTGTCACACAGTTTCAGGTTATAGTCTATCACTACAGCAAAGTGCAGGTGACAGGAACTTGAAAAAGCAAGTCACATCACAACCATTGTCAGGAGCAGAGTGGAACAAGCATGTTTGTGCTCAGTCTTTTCTCTACATATATTCTGTTCAGAGCCCCAAACAAAATGACACCTAAGATGAAGTCCTCACAACAACTAACTTAAGACAGACTCCTACAGGCCAACGTAATGTATCATCCACCATTTAGATACTTTCCCTAAATGACTATAGAATATGTCAAGCTGACAAAACTAATCATAAGTTTTATGTCCTAGTAACATGTCAGAGCTCAGAAATATTTACCAAAATGAATGACTACATCAGTAGTTTTTGACCTATCTGATATTGTACCCCTTTATAGCAGTTCCTCCTCATGTTGTAGTGACTCCCAACTATAAAATTCTTCATAAATATAATTTTGTTATTATTATGAATCATAAGGTAAATATCTGATATGCAGGATATCTGGCACATGACCCCGACAGGAGCCATGATCTAAGGGATCGACAACTCCTGGACTAAATAAATAAGACGAAAATAGATGGAATCAGAGGATTCATAATTTTGGGTGAAGTAATCAAATATCTATAAACATTTCAAACTATTACTACCTTGAACATTTTTACTTTGATTTCAAAGATCTTAGGTCTTAGTCTAAATAAACTTTGTGTATTCTACAACTGGAGCTTTAAAGGCAATTAAGTTTTTTGGTCCTTGTGAGTTAGCAAGCTTGGGTAGAATCCTCAACAAATTGAAAATTGTAATAGGACTGACTTCCTAGGTAATACCATGAATTACCATCTGATGAAAATCCAAATGGAGTGTTTCTAGATTCGTCACCTGTTGAAGCTACAGAATTCTAAGTTTATATATTTAGCTATGATAACTTCATATGTATAAACTGATAACTAAAATGAATTAGGTAACTTTATATAAATTTATCCATGCATATAAATGGTACATTTTATGCTTCCTAAAAAATTTATTAATTTATATTTGTCCCACACAGATATTTGTCCTAAGCAAAACCATCCCAATAATCACTCAGATCAAAATTGATAAATCATTTTTATTTGTATAACATAAGGAGAAATTTTTAAGAGAAACTCCATGTCATCTTCTTATATGTAAAGGTTAAATGCACTTTGATTTATTTATTGTGCGCATTTTGATTTATTTATTGTGTGTCATTGCTTTCTAAATATTCTGCCCCATTGTTTCTAAAAACAGCTGTTTATCTGGGGAAAATTTCCACTTCCTCTCACAGAGACTTTTTTTATAGTGTATTCTGTTTGCTTTCAGTTTGGCACATCAGTGAGATTATTCTTTTGCCTACACAATCTCTCACCTAATGTTCTGACCTTTCTGTGAGTCAGTATTGTTTTCTTTGATGTGCTGAAAACTCCCGACTCCCCCTCCCCCGCCGCCACCCACCCCCACACACACAGTGGCAGATTGACTTTTACTTTTTTGATTTACTTTATCTGGTTCTATTCCAAGAAACAACACTGATCATTACTAGCTCTCTTGGGGTTACTCTTATACTCAGCAAAATGAGCTTAACACGTTTGTGCTTAAAACAGTGAAGTATGTTGTTTATGGAAGAAGATACTCGGAAGAAGTGTTTAGCCTGTGTAACAAGTTGGCATCATCTAAACATAATTCACTTTCGAAGTTAATCTACAAATTCTAACTAAAATACTTCATGAGATGAAATTTTCTTTCTACCAGTCAATGGGAAGAGAACTATTGAATTACATAAAGTATATTCACTATTTGTAGTAAAGATTGAACTCTCTGTCCCTCTATTTTAAAAGAGTTTTGTGGAAGAAGCAAAGTGGTTACTGTGCTCTTTTTTCTTTCTTTCTTGTCTGCTTTTCTTTTTCCTTTTTTGTTTTCTTTTTTGTTTTCTTTTTTTTTTGTTATTGGGGTCACACATTAAATCTCCGAGTAATTCGCTATTTAGGCAACTGAGTCCAAAACTTTCATTTTGTTAGATGCTAGAAGGAAAAACACTGTGTGTCTCACCTCTCAATACTTACATTCCTAAGTCTTCATCTATAAATGGAGCCCATGGCTTAATTACATGCCTTTGATTCAATGCAGTTCAAGCTATGAGTTATCTACTTGTGGATTTCCTCACCTTTAAATATAAGCAACTAGAAAGGGAGAAAATGACAAAATAATATATGTGATCCTAAACTATGAAACATTGTTTACTTCCTTCATATTGTTTTCAACCCAGGAACGAACTTTCAATTAGGCAGATGCACCTCTGGTAAAAAAGAAGCCTGTTGGTTTTAGTCAAGATCAAATTTTCCTCTTGACTGAAATGAAGCTGTTACCCTTATATTAAAAAGAACATCATCTGATTGTTCAACTTGAAGGATACCTAGCTCACACATGTGTATGAGTGTATATATAATACTGCATAGTAGAAAGAAAAATAAATGTTTAAATTGCCTATTTGTATTTTCTTTTGCTGAATTATTACTACTGTTCTATTATTTATAAGGTTGTATCTATATACAGTCAAGATAAGTCATACAGGCAATGATTATCTCTCTTGTAATTATTCAATATTAATTTTGAAAACTTAGTCAATATTCATTGATGGCAAGAAAAAATATTCACTACACATATAACATCATATATGTTGGCATAGAAATTTAGTCTACTGTGTAAAATAGTAAAAATAGTAAAATAGTAAAGAGTAAAATAGAAATTAGCTGCCACTTCACAAAATTAAAGTTAGTGAAGTTTTCTACATTGGTCTCACCACTACTTAATTAATCTGAGAAATAATAATGGTGATATAAATTCATTTAAACTGAAACATTTTGCTAGAATTTTCATATAATAGAAGACAAAGTACTTGGGAAGTAGAGAAGTTTGGAATATTGTTATCTTAAGTGAGATAAGTATTGCTGTTTTGATATAATGTGTGCCTGTGTGTGTGTGTGTGTGTGTGTGTGTGTGTGTATGTGTGTGTTTTAGTCAAGCTTCTGTCACTGCAAAATATATATCTAAATAATATACTTCAAAAATTCATCTTGGCTTTAGAGTTTCAAACTGTAGTGTATAATGATGCTTTTGCTTTTTAGACCTGTGGCAAGAAGAGATAATAGAGGGGGTTGTTTACATCATGGTAGCCAGAAAGTATACCATAGAGGATAGTCTTATGTCTTAATGTTCTTTTCAATGTCTTATCCACAATTGTCTAACTTCTTTCACTAGATTTTACCTTCTAAAGATTATCCTGTCTCCACGTAGACACATAGTCTAATATCTGAGAGTTCAGCTTACATCTGGACCTTTTAAAGGACACTAAAGATACTGATTCTGCAATATAATATGTCAGATTTTATCATTAGTTTATCATTTAAATTTATATTTAAATTATGATAATTTATCATTATCAATTAGTTTGATAATAAGATTTGGAAATGTCAGAAACTAAAAAGCATACAACAGTTGTGAGACCCTTTGACCAGGCCACTTGCTTTATTTGAAATATAGAATAGTCATTTATTAAAAAATTCCTGCAAAGCGCTTGCAAAATTAGATGTGAAAATATTTCCTTGAATATTTAGTATATTATTTCCCTTAGTGTATTCTATTTACTTCTCTATGCAAATAAGACCACAAATATTTTGTCAGTTTTCTAACTTTGTAGATTAGCATGTATTTAAACACTTGAAATTCAATGTTCTTCTTTATTACTTCAGTCTCTGGGACATTGCTTCATTCATAGTTTATTCATAATATCTAACAATGGTCTCTTTTATCATCTCCTGTTTCTTTGCAGGTTGTTTTTATCCAACAAGTTGCCCAGTACAGGACACAACAGCCTAGATTTTCCTTCACTTCTTTCTACATATCATCACTTAGGCCATTTTCAATTAACTTCTAGGCATGACTAGTTACAGTATAACATGACTTAATAACTCTACAAAGTTCTTTGGAATCTATGGACTTCCTGATTCTTCTCCTGGCCAAAATTCAACATGTAATATATCCTTTTCCCCATATTCATAATATAGCCCTTTCATTATTTGTAGAACTTATTGAAATATGTCTCAAAAGCTGTGCGTAGATTACAAATGTCTTTCTACTGTGTCCTCAGAGACATCAGATACTCTAAAAATTTTCTCTCTCTTCTCTCTGTTTCTCTGTCTCTGTCTCTTTGTCTCTCTGTCTCTGTCTCTGTCTTTCTCTCTCTCTCTCACACACACACACAGAGAGAGAGAGAGAGAGAGAGAGAGAGAGAGAGAGAGAGAGAGAGAG
>NW_021605377.1:12840552-12895454 GCF_004785775.1 Grammomys surdaster | reverse complement strand
GAGAGAGAGAGAGAGAGAGAGAGAGAGAGAGAGAGAGAGAGAGAGAGCATTTCCAAAGTTTTCACAAAACTGTACCATATGGTTTTGCGTTACCTAAAGCCATTTGACACCCTTTGAATATGATCTTGTCTTCTAATTTTCCATGGATTCTAGTTTGGTATTCCTATTTAATTTTATTTTCCAAGAATAAAACTTCTTTTGTCAAATCAAATTGGGTCCCCACAACTTGAATCTTGTTGTTTTTACTTGCCTGCTGTGCCAATCTTTTCCTTTTGTGTGAACGCTGAACCTTCTCTGTACTCTACCCTCCTTTCTTCAGCTTAAAAGGTTCACAAGGCTGCCATCCTGTTAAAGATTAAATTCCTTCATCTGTCTGCGTTCTTTCTCCGATTCCAGACCACTTCTTTTCTAAAGCCTGTTTCACATGGACAAATTTCTGTTTCAGTTTCCATTCCCTTAATCAGTTGTAACACAATCTTGACCACATTCTTGAAAGTAATTCTTCAGTCAGCAGGTAAACTTACCTATCAGCCTACCTGAAACTTCCTTTCAGTTTACATCCTAATTGTGTCTGAACAGTTGGCCAATTGAGGACCCTTTGTATGTGAGTTCTATTCTTTGTTGGCCTTTCACATCTTGGAGTGTCTACTTTTTCTTCCCATATGGGGCCTATTCACCTCACATTGCTGACTTTACATTGTCCTGGAAGGATTTTTTTTCTTGCTGAGCCAAGTGATGATCTCATCCATACCTATAACTGAAAACCTAATCCTCTCCGGCCATTTCTGCTCACTCACTGAAAAGATTTCTAAATTATAGATTAGCTCTACTCCTGAATCCATTTCTTAAGTAAAACTGGGGTTTGCTTCTTGTTTTAAGGCAAAGTCTCACAAAATAGCCAACAGTGGCTTGGCACTCCTGATCTGCCTCTGCTTTCAGACAGCTGAGATAACAGGCCCATAGGATGAAACATTCTTCTAATCTTCCTAAAGGCACTAGATTGAACAGGCAAAGATTAAAGTCACTGCCCTATAGATTTTTCTTAATTACAGCAATTGAATTTTAATTTACAGAACATCCAAAAATTGCAAATCAAAAATATTTTTTTCTTACCTTCTTCACTTTCAGTTCAAATCATTTTAAGCTTTAAACTCATTCTCGTCTTTTCTCCCTGTTTTCTCTCGTGAAGTATTATTGAGCATCCTAGCTATGTTTTCTTCTCTAATCTCAGGGCATCCACACTCAAACATCTCATTTCTTCTTGACTAGCTTTTGCAACATCGTCTAAGCTTCTTAAATCTTTTGCTCATGCATTCGCTTTCATATTACTTCCTACTCATCTTTCTCCCCTCTAAGTATAACTTTCCAAGTCCCTCCAGATCCAACATAAATCTTTGATGTGAGGTGCTTAGTTTAATAATTAGTGTTATCAAGGGTAATGCACTTCTGTGGCCTCAGTTTGTTTTTAGCTGCAAAGTAGAGATGATGCTATCTTTTTATCTCAAACGTGCAAATTAAACTTGGAATAAGATAAATGATTGTAGAGTACTGAACCAAACATTATTAAAACTCTTCCCTAATTATTGTTCTTTCCATATATACCAACTCCCTTAAATTTTCTGTCTTATTTTTTTCATCATTATAGGTGCACATTTTGCTTCTTGAATAAGCTCCGAGAGAAGGTACTCCTATTTGAATCATGTTTGCTTTGGATCCATCATGGTACATAATCTGTTGTAGGAACTATTATATGCTACTGAAATTATCTTTCTGAGTAAATACATTTGAATTCACTTTATTGAAGGATGAACAAAATCTTTCAAGTAACATTATGAACAGTTTCCCTGAAGATATTGAGTTATGGCTGAGGAAAACTTTTGATAATTAAAATGAAAGAGTAAGACTTGATATAAATCAATCATTAGAATACTTGCCTATTGTGTACAAAGCCTGATGCCATCTCCAGCATCCTGGAAGTACATGCCTTCAGTATCATCCTCTGGAGTAACATAAGTTCACGATCATCCTTGACTGCATAACAAATTCTAGGCCAGCGTGGGCTATGTGAGACCCTGTCTCAAAAAATAAGTAAGTAGAGAACAGGAAACTCTTTGCCTAGGCTTGGTTGTCAGAAGTGAAGTACTGGCTTATAATACTTGAGGCCTAGGTTCAAACACGGTCAAAGAGAGAAAGGAACAGCAAGACCGACTTCTGAAATCTAAATCCATATATAGTTTAAAGACAGATACTAGTGTTACTATGGAGAGAACAAATTCTTCTCCGTCCACAATGTTTACCTTCTAGATCATTCCAAGGTGCTCAGGGTGTAGACAAGGAGCCCCCCGATGTACTTTTATTTTAACTATGTTTCTTATGTATCTTGGTTGACTGAGATTATACATGGAATCATTTTAATGTAGATCCTCATATAATTAGACATATGAAGTGACACTACATGACTAGAGATGGAAATGTGGTTCAGTGAACAGCCTGTGCCTAGCAGAAGGCACTGCTTGGAGTCCCAACACTCCATAAAACAAACACCAGTAATAAAGTGGGATCATTTCGGTATATACTGTAAGTATTTATACATGTGTTTCTTCCTAGACTTAGAGGATTTAATTTTTTCTTATCATTCCAGCCCAGGGTTTAAATTTGTTATACCACCATTAAAGGCATAGTTCAGATGTGATATATTGAAAACATACACATATACTACTGGAGAAAAGACTTTTTCCAAAATTCTTTGGATTGTAGAATCACAGAGAACAATACAGAATAAACATTTTCTAGTCCAACATATCCAGTTGCATTTAGTAAGACATCACAGGACACTATTGCATGCATCTCATGGTAGAGACTTCATTACTGGTTCACACAGAGTCAAACTACTGTAAATAAAGTAAGCATCATGTTTTCCTTTATTTTAATAACCCCAGCTGGGGATTATGTGTTAAGCTTGAGTGAGAAGTGAACCAGTACAGTCTTCAGTCCAATTGAATTTAAATAATTTGCTGAAATGTATTTATTAAGTGTGTTCTTACATTACACATTATGCAGCTGGTAGCATACAACTGCACAGTCCAAAACATCTCATATAGTTTGAAAAAACAGAAATGTAGAGGATATTAATCCAGCAATATGGCTGCGCTGGCAAGGGATCATATCAAAAGATCTTATAGGTGTGATCCAGCTGTGATACAAATATCCCTTTAATCCCAGGAGATACAGGCAAGGCAATCTCTGAGTTCAAGGCCACCCTGATACAGAGCAAATTTCAGATAAATAAAAGCTTACATTCAGGTAAAGTGGTGTGTGCCTTTCATCCCAGTACTCAAGAGACAGAAGCATGCATATATCTGAGTTCTAATGTGTCAGCTGAGTTCAAATCAGTTAGTTCAGTGCAGTTCAGAATTAAGGAGCTGAGATTCAGTGCGGTTGAGTGCAGACAGTTGACTTCAGTTCAGTTCAGTCAGGTGATTCAGTTGAACTCATTAAGTCAGTACCATGGAGTTAAGTTTGGGCAGTTCAGTACAAGTCACCAGAGGCATTTGAAGCCAGAGAATAAGACCGAGCCAGAAGAATAGAATAGATTGCTAGAGTTAGTTTGAGGTCAAGCAGAGCAAAAATGTCAGAAGCTGAGAAAAGTTATTTTGAATCAGTGAGTTAGAGAAGTATTTCAACCCAAATAGCAGAGTCTAAATCGGCAGTAAGAATTTAGAAAGAGCTAGAAAGGGTGAGATTATTCAGTAGTAAGCCCCATTAATGACAATTACTTCAGGCAAATAAAAAATTACTTTTCCACAGAAAATCATAATTTGTTTCTAGAATCTTAAAAAGTTTGTATGTCAAGTTGATTAAAGTCCTTTGAGATTTGAACTATTCTTGATAGATATGACAGGGGATTTACTGTTCAGATGAAGAAACAGGTACACCATACATATGAAAAAAAATTGTCTTGTGCTCTACAGTCTGTTGAAAGTCTGAGCTACACGAAGTAATGCTTGGCTATTTTATCCTGTAAGGTTAGGGCTAGCTATATTCATATGCAACAGAATATGCTAATATACAAGTAAGAGCAGTGGGTTAAATAAGCAATGGATGTCCATAGCCGATATGTGACTGACATCCAAACTTTCTATTAGTCTCACATTTCTCCTAGTATTATTTAATATGTGTGAGATTAAGTATCCACAACTCCCTTACCTTACTGGTATGGCAATGAGATACCTGATATTCAGGCTTATCCAAGTTCACCTTCCTCACCCATCCCTAAAGTTGTACACATTAACATTCAGACTAAAAACAGAGATGCCTGTATTGTAATTATAGTTCAGTAACTCTTAATTATTTCTCATGATGGGTTACTCGAATAGCTTAAAAAAAACAAATTTGTTCAAAGATATGTCACCTTGTATGAACTATTTCATACTCTCCCTTGGGGATAGTGGGAAGAATAGAATAAAAGAAACAAACAGGGTGACTCTACACAATGACTCATACTCTCAGAGACAGCTTCCTTGAAGGCCTCTGAAATGAAGGTCCTGTATCTCTACCCTCTAGAACATGAAGGAACTGGTAAATGTAAGAGTCGCTGGCTACGGATATTTGTTGATCCAGTGAAAGAGAGAATTTATTCATAGTGTCCCTAGAAGTGAAATATTTTATTCTATTCTTTCCATGATACCTGGTATCAATAAAGCAATAGTTATAGTGCGAAATCTTCATGAAGAAGCCACACATTTAAAATAGAGACATTTCTGTCAAGTGCTTGAATGTTATGAGAAGAAACGAGTGATGTATTTTAAATCAATGCTGTGTGAGAAATAATGCTTCTGTAAGCTTGCTCATATGTGCCATGTTCAGAAACGATTCTTTTCATAATTCTTTAGATTTAACTAATGACTATATTTTGGGTATATATGCACATAGATGGAGTCATTTAGTTAGACGATACATGCATCTTAATGGTGCAGCTGGCTGTCAAGTAAGTGACCTCATTTGAGCCTAATAACTATTTATTAAATATTTTTTTAGTTATTTGCATGTTTCTAGTTGAATACAGAAGTGTAAAGTTATGCAAGATACTGTACATATGCATTTTTTTTTCTGTGGATAGTGGTATGGATTATGGAGGATATGATCAAATTCAAATTTTTTCAGGGTTATGTGACTTCATACACATTCTACTTTATCTGTACTTTATGGAAGGCTTAGACCACAACTAATCTATAATCATAACCATAAGGGCTTAGGGTTAGAGTTAGGGTATTTATTATGCAGTTTGATACAATGTCCAATTAGCAAACTGATTGTATTAAGTTACTTCTAGAAACTGTAATCTCTTTAACTGTTGACCAGATTTATGACCCCATGCTTGATTTCCCTTCAATGGATTAGCCCAAAATTCAAGTCAAAAAGTGATTAGTTAAACCCATGATCATCTTGCACCAGTGTTAATATTGAGCCAAGCATGCTATGTTGTAGTTCACAGGGTGCAGATCTATTTAGGACCGTCGATGACATTTCCTTTCAGCAACTTACATCGCACTTTATGACAGTATGAATACTAGATACATTAACATAAAATAGTGTAAGGGATCTACTTTCCTAGAAATGCCATGGAGAAAATGAAAAAAATGGACAATTTATTGGGATACAGAGTTCTACATTTCAATAACAATTCTTGTATGTATTTCCACATTGTAAACTATGTGGGAATCTTTGTTCATAATCACTTGAGTATTGTTGGAGTACATGGATTCTTTAATTTTCCTGAGACTCAACTCGTAAGAAAGAATGGTAAAAGGCGGGTTATATTTTGAAAAATTCATGAGTTCCAAAGATTAATGAATGATTCCTAAGAACGTTAACCGTAGAATGAAGGCGGCAAGGAGAATCTGATGAGCCTAAGTTAGATGACTCACATCTGATTAAAAGCTATAGAAAAGTTCACTGCTAATTCAACCAAAATGATGGTAAATGGAGAGCAACGTGTAATGCACACACTTGTTGACAACTTCATTCTGATTGTCTGGGGTAACTCTGACTCTTTTTTTTTTTTCTTTTTCTTCCTTGACTTGTATATTCTTGTGCAAACCATCAAGAAAAATCCCCTGGCATTGTGTTTAAGAACTCATTACTCAGCATGGAGAGAACATATACTCTTCAAGCCTCATTTAATTTGTATCTTCAAGGAATGATGACTACTAAGCTGAGCCTTTAATTATGAACTTAGGATAGTAGGATGAAGCGTAACGCAGTGACCACCCATGAGCCTAGCTAATGGTTGTGTTAAGTGTAGTAAGGTGGAGACAGACTTACAAAGCCAGTTTCAGCTGTGCTACCATGGTGACAACGGAGGCCTGTAAAAAAAATGTCAAGTGTGTCTATTTCAAATGTCACTTCACAGAAACAAGGCTTTGAGTATGTAACTCATACCACATATCCTAGTCCTAATACAATGTGTGATAAACTGATTTCGTATTTATTTTTATATGCATAAGAAAGTTGGAGTGCTTGCGGGTGAAGCTGTGTAGGTAATTTTATCATTTTGTACCATTTTTAGCTATTGTAAGTTATAATCTGCTACAGAAAAACATGCAATATTCTTTCTACTGTTGTTAAATGTGGCATAAGTATGCATCTATGCATAGAAAAATGTACCTGAATTTAATTGTAAATACATTTCCATGCAGAATAGAATTTTGTAACAAGCAACTGAGATTTGGGCAGTATGCACCTGGTTTCCAGTCAGCCTCAAGCTGCAAATTGCTAAGAGTTATCCAGTTACACAAATGTTGTGCTATATGTAATAGGAGTATTTCTGTATATTACCTCCTTTCTCTGTATACACCTAACTACTCAGGTTGCTAGAGAGAAGTAGATTCTCAACATTTCCTTATCCAGGGTATTGTTATTTAGTCTCAGAATCTCTAAGTATATCTGCTGAATCTATCTACATATTTTGATTTTAACCCAGAGTGTGGTATTTTCTTTTGAGTGGTATTTTTATCTACTTTTCCTCCCATGTGCTGATTGCCAAAATAATCTTTGGCAACTGGAACAATAAGATAAAGGTCAGACCTGTTTTCTTTAAAACTCTACCATACTGAAAATGTCAGCACTTATGTACCAAAGTGTAATCACACAAATTATTCCATCTCCAGCCCAGCTGAAATACCATTAGAGTCAGTGATGGAATGTCTATGATAACTCTGCGGATGCTCTGAAAATTTTCAGTACAAAACTCTAACAAAGTATTATATTCAGGGTGACCTTGAACTCAGTATAACTGATTTGGACATCCAAGTCTTCCTGGTTCAGTCTCTCAAACGCTGACATTTCTGTACAGCTGTTCTCAAACCTAATCTATTTCTTATTTTTCTTACTTTTTCTTTCCATCATGTCCACCAATTATATGACATCAGGAATTCCTCCAAATGTATAGTCTGTTCTATTATTCCAGCCTTGGACTGAACAGTGTCTCAGGAGTAGGCATATTAAGTTTCTGTTTCCTGTACAGCTTTTGCTTAGGACTTTAGAGACTTTGTGTTTTTCCTAGTTAATGAGTGCTCAGTTACCCTGGTGATACTGGCTTGCCACATTCCTTCATTGCAGCTCGGTGAAACCTTTAGTTACCAGCTCTGCCAAATCAACAAACCACACTTTTAATACTTTGGCTTTAGAACAGTTTGGACAGTGTTGCAACCACAAAAAGTTAAAGTTGCAATCCAGATCCCCACTTTCAATTTCTCTAAGGTAAAATCTAGGAATCCATGCTTTTACCAGGCACTCTTGGTCAATGTGTTGTAGAAACAGCTTTGGGAATGGTATCAGATAGACTGGTGACTCTGGGTGACCTAGAAATTTAATCATAGGGACCCTGTCCTCCAGAGTCTGCCCTATTTTTGATTTATAAATTACAGTTATGATGAAGGGTAGCTCCTTCCAAAGTCACATTGCTATTCCACAAGAAATTTAGTATTTATGCACTTATTGCATTTTAGAAAATAACCTAATTTATATGGGTAGATTATAGAAAGGAATTATGTAGTTCTGTTAATCTTTGAATTTATTCTACTAAATAAAATGTAATTTTTTTAAAAGATCTATACTATACTCACAACACTGGGAAAAATTAGAAGTCACATGTCCTATATCAGCACCCTAAAGGAGAAAGACTGACGGCAAGATCACATATGTAAAAGGTGATGTTTACAAAACCCTCAAAAGATCTTTCAATTCTGAAAGGTATAAAAGCATTTGACAAAATTCAACATCCCTTCATGATAAAAGTCTTGGAAAGATCAGGAATTCAAGGCCCCTACCTAAACATAGTAAAAGCAATTTACAGCAAACCAGTAGCCAACATCAAGCTAAATGGAGAGAAACTTGAAGCAATCCCACTAAGATCAGGGACTAGACAAGGTTGCCCACTCTCCCCCTACCTATTAAATATAGTACTGGAAGTCTTAGCCAGAGCAATTAGACAGCAAAAAGAAGTCAAAGGGATACAAATAGGAAAGGAAGAAGTCAAAATATCGCTATTTGCAGATGATATGATAGTATACTTAAGTGACCCCCAAACTTCAACCAGAGAACTCCTAAACCTGATAAACAACTTCAGCAAAGTGGCTGGTTATAAAATCAACTCAAACAAATCAGTAGCCTTCCTCTACATGAAAGATAAACAGACTGAAAAATAAATTAGGGAAATGACACCCTTCACAATAGTTGCAAATAATATAAAAACCTTGGTGTGAATCTAACCAAGCAAGTGAAAGACCTGTATGACAAGAACTTCAAGTCTCTGAAGAAAGAAATTGAAGAAGATCTCAGAAGATGGAAAGATCTCCCATGCTCATGGATTGGCAGGATTAATATAATAAAAATGGCCATCTTGCCAAAAGCAATCTACAGATTCAATGCAATCCCCATTAAAATCCCAACTCAATTCTTCACAGAGTTAGAAAAGGAAATTCTCAAATTCATATGGAATAACAAAAAACCCAGGAAAGCGAAAACTATTCTCAACAATAAAAGAACTTCGGGAGGAATCACCATCCCTGACCTCAAGCTGTACTACAGAGCAATAGTGATAAAAACTACCTGGTATTGGTACAGAGACAGGCAGGAAGATCAATGGAATAGAATTGAAGACCCAGAAATGAACCCACACTCCTATGGTCACTTGATCTTTGACAAAGGAGCTAAAACTGTCCAGTGGAAAAAGGACAGCATTTTCAACAAATGGTGCTGGTTCAACTGGAAGACAACATGTAGAAGAATGAAAATTGATCCATTCTTATCCCCTTGTACAAAGCTCAAGTCTAAGTGGATAAAGGACCTCCACATAAAACCAGATACACTGAAACTAATAGAAGAGAAGGTGGGGAAAAGCCTCGAATACTTGGGCACAGGGGAAAAGTTCCTGAACAGAACTCCAATGGCATATGCTCTAAGATCGAGAATTGACAAATGGGACTTCATAAAATTGCAAAGTTTCTGTAAGGCAAAGGACACTGTCAATAGGACAAAACGACAACCAACAAATTGGGAAAAGATCTTTACCAATCCTTCCTCTGATAGAGGGCTAATATCCAATATATACAAAGAACTCAAGAAATTAGACTCCAGGCAACCAAATTACCCTATTAAAAAATGGGGTATAGAGCTTAACAAAGAATTTTCAACGGAAGAAACTCGAATGGCCGAGAAGCATCTAAAGAAATGTTCAGCATCCTTAGTCGTCAGGGAAATGCAAATCAAAACAACCCTGAGATTCCATCTCACACCAGTCAGAATGGCTAAGATTAAAAACTCAGGTGATAGTAGATGCTGGCGAGGGTGTGTAGAAAGAGGAACACTCCTCCATTGTTGGTGGGACTGCAAGATGGTGCAACCACTTTGGAAATCAGTCTGGCGGTTCCTCAGAAAATTGGACATAGCATTACCCGAGGATCCAGCTATACCACTCCTAGGCATATACCCAGAAGATGCTCGAACATATAATAAGGACATATGCTCAACTATGTTCATAGCAGCCTTATTTATAATAGCCAAGAACTGGAAAGAACCCAGATGTCCTTCAACTGAGGAATGGATTCAAAAAATGTGGTATATTTACACAAAGGAGTATTACTCAGCTATTAAAAACAATGAATTTGAGAGGTTCCTAGGTAAATGGATGGAACTAGAAATTATCATCCTGAGTGAGGTAAGCCAATCACAAAAGAACACACATGGTATTCACTCACTGATTATTGGATATTAGCCTAGAACCTTGAAATGCCCAAGATGCAACTCACAGGCCACATGAAGCCCATAAAGAAGGAAGACCAAGCAAGGGTGATTCGGTCCTTCTTAGAAGGAGCAACAAAATACTCAAGGGAGCAAATATGGAGACAAAGTGAGGGACAGAAACTGAAGGAGGGGCCGTCTCAAGACCACTCCACCTGAGTATCTATCCCATGTGCAATCACCAAAGGTAGATGCTGATGTGGAAGACAGGAAGTGCATGCTGATAAGAGCCTGATATGGATATCTCCTCAGAGGCCTTCAAGAGTCAGACATATTCAGAGGCAGATGCTCACAACTAGCCATTGAACTGATCATGGGGTTCTCAATAGAGGAGTTAGAGTGAAGACTGAAGGAGCTGAAAGGGTTTGTGGCACCATGAGGAGAGCAACAATACCAACCAACCACAGCTCCCAGGGTCTAAACCACCAGCCTGGGAGCACTTAGGGGGGGATCCAGGGCTTCAGCTGAATATGTAAAAGTGGAGGGCCATGCTGGGCATAGGTGGAAGAAGAGAACCTTGACCTCATGAAGGCTGGATGCCCCAGGGGGTGGGAATTTTGAGGGTGGGGAGGTGGGAGTGGGGGGGTGTAGATAGAGGTTACATCCACAGAGAAGAAGGAGGAGGGGCGAGGGGATTGGGGGTTCCGAGGGGGTGGTGGGGGATGGGGTAAGGGGACAACATAGGAAATGTAAATAAATCATCCAATAAAAAAAAAAGCACAAAGGCCAAAGCAAAAAAAAAAAAAAGAGAAATGGATTAGCGTAGTTATTCCTTATTTTATAACAAAACAAAGGTCTTCGTGATAGCACATAATCCTACAGAACACTGTAGTATATCTTAATATCTTACAGAGCAGTGAAAACACTCATACTAAAGCTGAACCTCCCTAGTCAGCTTGTGTCACCCTTCACTTCTTGTGAGATGCAAAATTATTCGCACTTGTAGCTAACCAAGATGATTTGGCTTCCTAATAGCTCTGCTTCTAGGAAGACATATTCTAGAACTTCAAATCTAAAACACAGTAAACTATAGTAAGGACTGCAAATTTAAAGATGTATTGTTGTTGTTGTTGTTTTGTTATTGTTGTTTGTGTGTATGAGACTGAAAAAAGAGGGAGAGTGTATTCTTTGTGTGTAGATGCCCAGGATGCTACATCTCAGCTCCCATGGAACAATATCTAAAAGCAATTACCACATGAGAGCTGGGAACCAAACTCAGGTATTGTGCAAGAGCAGTAAGCACTCTTAAGTACCAAACCCTCTCTCCATCCCTGGAAACAGAAATGTAAATATTTACCATAGTTTTGCTACTGAACAGGGGAATCCAAATGTAGTAACTAAACTAGCACAATTTATTCTAATAAAGGTTAACATTCTCTCAAAAAAAATAAAAAATAAATAAAAAAGGTAATTATGTCATCACCTTTATTTCCAGAATGTGTACTTAAGTTAAGGAAACATGAATTATTTTCATGGCCATATATTGTTTAGATATCATTGTCATAACTTGTCAATTGAGGTTAATTATAAAGATTTTGCCTGACTAAATCTGAAAAGAAATGAGAATCAGAGTGGAAATAGTAGGATAGACACTGTTTGAGTGTCATCTCTGTTAGTTAGAATTCTACCTCATATTCATTTCGTGGTTCTACAAAAGTAGAATACTGGAATAAGAAATGTGTATGAAAGTAGCTAATATTTGTTGCACCTCAGCCAAATCCATGCAGCTCCTCTAACGTGTGTAACAAAATTCAGCACTTTGGTGTTTTCTTTCCATTTTCATACTCTTTTATGGGTTAGGACCTGACTTCTGGAAGTCAAAGTTATTAAGTGTTCAGGTTTCTAGCTCCTGGCAGTTGAGCTGTCATTATTCATCCACCTCTGCCAGGTTTGCTGTTTGTGAAAGTCTCAAAGGGCACATCAAAGAGTCAGAAATATGTCTCACATAGAAAACAATTTCAATTAGGTTACTATAAAGATTCTTTATTTTTAAGTAGATTTCTGGAGAAAATGTAAGTGCATTTACTCTCAAATATATCACCATAACATGAAAACAACAATATCTACACATTATCATTTTTATATAGATTGCAACTGGGCATATATCATTTAAGTTTTGTAACATATTTAGACTATACTGAAATTCACATATTTCCAGATATACTTCAGTCTTGCATGGTTTTTTAACCATTAGGAACTGTCATCAACAATATCCTTAAACTCCTTTAACTCTTACTTTATTTTAGACAGCAATGCTTAAAGCAAGAACAAATATTTACATGTATCTTAAAAGACTTTGTAATTATTCTCTTGCTGTTTGTTGAAATATAAAAATACTGATTGTAATCTGTAAATGTGTGAAGGTTGTTGAATGGCACCACTATTTCCAAATTACTCTATCTTACTGAGTTGAACCAACTCCTATAAACAAAAATAAGGATTTAATCATTACAGAATTCCATAAAATTCACTTTCTTCTTCAGTAATACAGATGAACACTGTAGATGTGAGAAAGGCACATATTTTGATAATGTTCTGGATATGAGAAATATGAGAATTGAATATAGAATCATCCTAATGTAGCTGGAACATTTAGTTCTGTAAATCTCTTTCTCTTTGATGTTATCTTTGAGCATTACATGAATTCCTAAGTGGTTCATTTTCTGTGCAGTGTTTCCTTATCTCAAAAATAATTAGTATTGTAATTTGTAATACATAATATAAACATAGTTCAGTCACAGCAAGAAAATGATATAAAGAAGTCCACAATAGATTTAACACATGGTCCATAATTTGGTTCACACACAACCAATAATAGAAGCCACTCGACTGTAGAGGGGCAAAGTTCTGTGCCAAATATGATGAAATAATTTCTAATCATCTAAACAAAATCAATTGTCTTTCTTTTTAAAAAAATATTTAAAAAATCTGTAAGTCAATATTGCTCCAAAGTTCCAATGTATACATAAAAAGGTAGAAAGTATTATTTTTAAAATTAGTAATCATGCAATATGAGAAGTTGTAGGTATTTGAATGAAAATGTGGTCCATAGGGCCAGATGTTGGTGGTGGCATTTAAGTAGGATTAGGATGTATGGCTAGAGGAAGTGCATCACTGGTGGTAAGCCTTGAGGTTTAACATCTCAGCACCACAGCCTTTCCAGTATTCTATCTCTGATTCTTGCTTGGCATTAGTGAGCTGAGCTCTCAAATGTTTCTGTCACCATGCCTTCTGCAATTCCCCGCCATAACTGACTCTTATCCTTCTGCAACTGTAAGCTCAAATAAACCTTACCTTCTATAAGGAATTTATCACAGCAATAGAAAAGCAACTAATGAACAGACCTTTAAATAATACGTAAAAGCATATTATCAAATACTAACCCATAAATTAATCAATATAATTTTAATTTGTTTATTTATTTTGCAGTTCAAATGTAAAAATAAAGAATAACATTGTCTGTAAAGAACATGTTTTCAATTCAGATTATAAAAACCTAATTTCCACATATGTGAATTATAGATGTTCTTAAAATTGAAAAGATATTAGACACCATTTGAGCCAATATGTCTATATCTTGCCTCACAGAAAGTTTTGGAAAATGTTATAATAACATAGTGAATCACTGGACACCATGCAAATGCTCATCAGTAGAGGACAATTTAGAGTGATCGTGGAATTGATGAGTTGATAGGATATCTTAATATTCACAGACAGACAGAAATACCTTCATATGAAAAATGTGGGACCATTTTGAGAGTAGTCACTTTCCTGAGTGAGGATAATATATGTATGAAGGCAAAGTAACAGATTACTTTTCTATTCTGGATGTGTTATGTATGTTATGAATGTTTGAGTATGTAACTAAATATTTATTTATTTATTTATTTCATGTTACTCATAAATTTATAAATTATAGTTATTACCTGAAATGTCAGAACAAACTCATTTGGGCAGCTGGCTCAGAGCAATAGAAGTGAGATTTCATACTGCTCATTTCCTGAACAAATTGAGATTTATAAAATCTATTTTACAAAAAAGTAAATATACAATTGTGTTATATGCCTAGGAAGGGTAGTATCTCATTAGCCTCTTATAAAAACACCTTTTATGTCTGATTTACAAAACAAAACAATTTATGAAAAGCTTGTTGGAATTCTGGGGATAAACACTGGGATTTTCAGATATCAATCTAATAATAATAGCATGAAAATTTTCATTTCTCAATACCAACAGTTATTAAAACCATGAATTCAACCTGAATTTAAAATAAAAAGATTCTCTCTGTTCTTTATCTTTTGT
The DNA here is from genome assembly GCF_004785775.1 of Grammomys surdaster. Lineage (NCBI taxonomy): Eukaryota > Metazoa > Chordata > Mammalia > Rodentia > Muridae > Grammomys > Grammomys surdaster. The sequence goes on along the minus strand of NW_021605377.1, from coordinate 12,880,850 downwards.
GACATAGGCAAAGAAAGTAGTTATAAACTTATTCCTAGGTGCTTGGCTAGAAAGTATATACTATCTTTTAATAAAATTTTTATACTATTATAGAATGCGGTAGAAAATATTCTTAGGAATTTAGTGATGAACTATTTATATAGTCAAAAATAAATTATTTGAGTAGAGCAGCAGCAAAATAAATCATAATACAAAAAAACCAATAAGATATTGAACAGTCTTACACGAAATACCTTCACTTTAAATGAAGGAAGTCATGCATAAATCAGCATACAAGTTAGGGCAAACTTCTATAACAAATTGGAACAAGCATATGTGAGGCCTGTTAAAAAGGTTTCTTAGATGCTATTTACTACACATTTGTTTTGTCAAGAAATACTAACCAATCTTAAAGTAAATTGTATGAGTTAGCTTTGCAATTATACAATTCTAAATGATATGTGATTGTTTTAAATAGAACTACTTAAATGAAGAAAATACCACAGATAGGATACAACAATCTTTTTATTTTTCTGGATCAGTTATAACTTGAAGAAATGATACTTTATATTTATCACATGAAATTTGACAAACAAGTAAGGCAGCATAAAAAGAAATAGTACAATGCTATTTTAAAAACTACCTCAGGGTTAATATGTTTTCTTCTGTCACTAGAAAAATATGTTTTAATTACAACAATAACTATACTCTGAAAATTTATAAAACGCAGCCACAGATTTATATTTTGCCATGTACAGTGGAAGTTTAAATAAATACAAAAATAAAAATTTAATGGGTTAAAGAAGATTTGATGTTCTAACAAAACATCATATCTTTGCAATTAATAAGAAAAATGATGCAAATATTTAATTTAGGTTGAAATGTAATTTAGGTGGATATTTAATTTAAAAGATCTTGTGTATCTACTACTTCAAACTCAATATTACAAAATCTTTTTCTTACATATGCACAATGCTTAGATATTATAATGTTGCCATTAAATCAAAAGGCAATTTTTTTAAGTCAGAAACTATGTTAATTGAAAAAAACAATAATGCTTTCCTGACATGAATTTTATGGAATGAATATATATATATATATATATATATATATATATATATATATATATATACTGAAATACCACATAGTGCCCTTAAAAATATACACTTTTTCATGTTAATTTAAAAATGATATCATATTGATAAAATTCTTAGCAATGTGAAGTTCTAGTGTTCACGCCCTAAATTTACAAGTAGAATTCCTGCTAATATTTTTAAGCCTGATAATGTTCATGATTATCTAAAAATTACACAACTAAATATAATACAAAATTTCACAAAAATATGTTACAATCCTTTATAGTTTAGCAATTCAATTCACAAATAGAACAAGAGGCTAAGAAGTCAGTAATAACAAATCGAGTTAGAAAGGCAGATAATAACATAGTAAGATAAAACTCTACTGAGTGGAGTTAGAGAAATATATAAATACAGAAAGCATCCTATATAAGAGAAGCACAAGAGAAGTACATCTAGGATATTTGTAAGTTCAGAGATAAAAGATTAGAATTGCCAGAAGAAGCACAGTTGTCTGAAATAAAAGAGCACTCCAGCATACCAGATGTAGTTACTGGGCATGTTGGTGCAGGCCTTTAATACCTGTAATCAGGAGGCAGAGTTCTGAAGGCAGAAGGGTTCCAGGACAGCCAGGACTTCACAGGGAAACCCTGTCTTCAAAAACAGAAAGAAGGAAAGTAGGTACCATTTCAGCATATAGGAGCAGAAGGATGCACAAACACCAGGCATGCTCTGAGAAACTAGTCCTGGGAAAAAAAATCAACATCTTTAGCCATGGCTGTCTACTTCTAGCTGCATATGCCCATTTCATGATTAATCTGCCAGGCTACTTAAGGGCTTGTAATTTGCTAAGTTTCTAAAGATAATTAAAGCATTAAACATTCAAATCCTGCATTTATAAGCTTAACCATCAACTTAACAATAAATAGAGTAGTATCCATGAGATCACTCACTTTTTCTATGTGCATAAATATGCTCATATTAGACTATATTAGAGTATCACCATGGAAACTAATTGCCATGTGTTTTCATGTAATGAGCAAGGGCACAGATACATTTTAATAATTAAGGAAAAGCATAAACTCTACAATGAGTTTAAAACGACTGCATTCTTACAGAAGTTCTAAAAACTCTTTAAAGGAAAATGCAGAATTGCACCTTAGTCACCATAATTCTAAGTTACTGTGTGAAAGCAAAAGTTAATTCAAAGTTCCTAAAGCGAAACTCTATGTCTAATCCTTACCACAACTCTTTATGAAGTTAGAAAAGGTAGTCAAGTTGTATAGCGAGATATGCAACACTTGTTTTCTTAAAAGTATAATCCAAAGAGATAGCTTTCATTTTAGAAAATCAAAGTAACAGATGGCTTATCATTTATGATAATCTTATGAATTTAATCTCTTTCAGTAACAAATTTGTCAACAAGTTATCATGTGCTTTAATGATCTAATGAGGTGTCATATAAGAGAGTTTTTCTATTTTTACAAAGGTCTATTCCATCCTTCCTTTAAAAAATATAATTTATGATCTCAATATTTCCATGGAAATTCTTATTGTATGGCCTGAAAATATTCTTATTTTAAGAAATGGTAATGTGGGTAGTTTTCAGATATGAAACTTTCTAGAAATACAAGTGTCTTCCCAAAGATATATGAAGAAGGTAAAGAAGGAAGGAAGAAAGAACATCTGGAAAGAGACATTGAATTCCAAATAAAGCTGGTAAAAAATCTTAAAGCCTCCAAGCTTTAAAAGAGAGAACAGTTAAAAGTTATAAAATGTGTATCAAAAAGAAATGTCCTAGGAATAATAGCTAATGTCTACATACTGTGAATACATCAAACAACATTTCTACTTCTTGCATCCTGACATGTGTGAAATGTGCCAACTAAAGAAAATTAGACGTACATCAGTATTCAGTTAACAACAACATGATAAAATGAATGTTTTGGGTTGTGATGTCATCCTGGTCTTCCTTCAAGGAAAGGAGAAAGAGAAGGCAAATAGGAGGAGAAAGTAAGCTAGCAAGAAGACGAGAGAGAGAGTACATATCTATCAAAGCCAAACAAAAACATTGTAATTGTCAGTAAAGACAGAATCCAAATAATCCATTCAGTTTCTTGAATTTCCCTTAATGTGCTTGGGGGAGCCTAAAAGTACTTCTTTATTCAAGTACCCGGGATTTCCTCTGTCAGATGGTTGATGGTGTATGAGAATAAAAATTTATTTCTACTCTGCATGCTCCCAGAGAAGAGAACACTGATATATCCATACAAACGGCCATATACTCCACTTCAATACTTTTATAGTCAAGGCACAAATAAAACTTTGACTGATTTCTTCATTAGCCTACACTGTGACTCCTCACGTAAAATGAACTTGCACCCAGCATTGGTTTGATCAGAGGGTCTAATGAGCAGAAGAAGCTTGTGCATAGCTCATTTTTCATGTTAGAATTTGCTCAGGAAAAAAAAAAGAAGAAGAACCTGACTGTGTATAGCACTTGGCTTTGCCTCATCTGCACCCAATGTAATCCACTGTCAGGAATCATATATGTCCCAACAACTTCCTGTCCCTACATTTAAACAGCAGTCAGGAAAAGACTCACACAGTACATTTTGCAGTCTATTAAAAAGATAACAAGATTTGAATTAATCCATATATGACATATATGACATAGGAGTATACCTGCACTTTTACAGACTTACACATTCTAATGATAAAATATCAAAAAAAAAAAAGAGAAACATGTTGATTTTACTTCATGCTTGCAGTATGAATGGTTTGATGAACAACGTTGAGAACGATTTTTAAGTTCATCTCATTCACGTCTCATAGAAGCTCTGCGGGAATCATCCATCAGTTCTCATTAGATTGCGTCTGCGTTACGTAACCATAAGCTTATTTACTGCATTCCTAATACACAGTCCTTCATGTGGACCTAGAATAAAGTCAACTTAGAAATACTATATGAAAACAAGCAGTGGTGGCTATTAGTTTTTATTAACTACTGAACACTTTAGCAGGGTTTACACTTTCACAAAGTTATATACACAATAGAGTTCCTAGTTAAATCACACAAAACATCATTTAAGGTCAGAAAGAAACCATGGTAGTTAAGTTGCCAGCAGTAGCACATCTCCCAGAGTCGTTTCTGAGTCCTGACTGTGGTTGGAACTGATGCCAGTGTCTGAATCGGTGTCATTTGTATACGTGTTAAACACCCTTTGAGTTAATGGAGGGATCTCCCCGTTGCTGCTGGGAGCCTCAGCTTCCTTTCCTCTGTTTTCTTTTCCCTGACATCCATCCTTGTTGCTAATGTGAAGTGAACTGAACTCCTTGGCTAGGAGTTCATACTCCCTTGCTTTCATCTGAAGCAGTGAGTCACTGTATTTAATCTCTCTCTGGATGCCACTCAAGTGAGAGTGGATTTTCAAACCAGCTTTCATACTTTTCTCCAAATCGCACTTAACACTTTCCAAATCTGAGTTTTCCAGCTCACAGGCAGCTGCCCCCTCCATGTCTTCACTCCCATCAATCCCTGCACCCTTCACCTCTCTCTCAATCTCAGCAGAGAGTTTATCGATGAGCGCTCTGTAGTATTGCAGCTGTTCCTCCAGCTGCGCCATCCCCTCACCATCATTCAGGTCCTCTGGAGCTTGATTATCCTCAGATTGAATGTCTAGCTTCTGCTCTTCTTCACCGAACCTAGGCATTAAATAGGCCTCCTGAACGTAATTGGCTCCATCATTCCCTACTCGGTCCAAGTGGATCTTAGCTTCACATTTTTCAATTTCCATATCTAACTCTTTCATTCTTTGCACTTGCTGGTGAATCGTGTGGTCCTGAGAAATAATCAGATGAACTAAACACTCCATATTGTCTCGATCGTGAGAACCTGTGTCCTGCCTAATTTTAGCCAGTTTCCGGAAGGTTTTCCTGACGATTCGTTTTTGTTTATCTGGTGGTAAAGTTTTCATGTAATTCGCTGGGCTGAGCTCCCAAGGCTTTTCATTAGTTTGCACTAGTTTGGTTTCAGCTGTCCGCCACAGTGGAACTGGGAGAAAGGCATCTGTTTTAACCAAAACAAACTGCATGTTGGGTTGTTCATCTCCCCAAGCCTTCCACAGCTTCAGGATCCTCGTCAGGGGAGGAAGGGCCCGCTCTGAGCCCCTCCACTTTTCTACGATGCAGTAGTCACTGGCCTTGCCCAACAGAAATCGCTTTTCTCCGAATGTAGCTTCATGTTCCTCCAGCAGCGCCTGGATGACATCGATGGAGGTGGTGCGTTTAGTTAATCCGCAGACAATCTTCTCATCCTGGCAAACCCAAACCACAATTTCCTTCTCTTCAGGATCCATGTCTTTAGTTGGAGATCTAAAAAGGAAAACAAAGAGCATTTCTGTCATCGCCTGTGTAAACTCAGAAAGATGGTTTAGCCTTAATGCCAATTCTTGCCTCTTACATACTCTTGGGTTGTGCTTACAGAAGAAGAGGAAGATATGCTTCAGGATATGAAGGCAAAACCTTTGGATTTCTATTCAACTTCCTTTTGTAGCTCGTTGTGGAAGGGACAAATTGTCACTAAAAACAGTTAAAATGTTTTCCGTTTAACATTTCAAAGAAGGTTTGTTGTGGCTCACAGTTCTAAATCACAAGACCTAGTGATTTCATCTCATGAAGACTTCTTGCTGATAAAAATCCCAGGTGAGCACACAACATCCTATGACAGGAGACAGAAAAGGCACATGCTTATTTAAAGTCACTCCCTGTACTTGTCAACCCCAAATGACTTCTTCCCAATCACATTTCTGAACATTATAGTCACAGAAAGTGTCTGTCCCTTTACTATTGTAAATATATGGTCGAAATAAGTTGTTTTATAAATTCAATGTCAACTTAAATATAAAGGAGTATTTATCCAGAGATGGATAAAAAGAGTTTTCTTGAGTAAAAATGAGCAAGGACTCTTGACAACTGCTAATAGTCTCTTTGAGGAACTGTTAAAACTGTATTTCCAGTGAATGTAAATCACATGGACTGTGTCTTTCACAATACACTTCTCCAGAATGTGAGCAAATAAATGACATGATTTATACTCCCGCATGATTTATGATGCCATGAAATGTATGAGTAGAAAGAGATTTGCTGTGCAAGTTAAGGCAAATTCACTCATCACTTTACTTAATAACCCCAAAGCATATACCCAAAGAAGAAATTACCAGTGATATTGTCACTATTTCATTTAACACTTAGAATGTACAGCAATTATGGTTTAATAAGTAAAACTCATTAATGTTATCATATGGATTTTCTTTCTTGTGGAATATTCATCTCACCTTGGCTATTGACTTCTGAGACGAAGAAGAAATATACATATCATAAAATAGGAATCATAAAAGACCAAAGGCACTCCCTAGCTGAGAACTTAGTAAAATGAAATATTCAACTGTAGAATAGAGATTTTTGAGATCAGGCAAATCTTTTCTTTTTATTTATTTATTTTTAAGGCATATCTGCTCTGTCTACTACAAATGCATGACAGAAGATAGCATCAGATCCCTTTATAGATGGTTTTGAGGCAACATGTGCTTGCTGGGTATTGAACTTAGGAACTTTGGAAGAGCTGGCAGTGTCTTTAACCCCTGAGGCATCTCACCAGCCCATGATCAACTAAAATCTACACTGGATTTTGATGAATCTCTTAGAAAATATTTTTACTTAGTAATTTGTATTGAATAATATATTTTAAAAAGACGTGGTATTTTGACTATGTTTATAGTTCAGTGGCTAATTACCTGCCACATTAAAAATGTGTCAGAATTTAGAACAACAGACACATCACTGGTAGAAAAATGACACATAGTAATTTTGACAATAAAACAAGTATGTTGCCAAAAACCCGATCGAGCATTTACTGTCTGTGTAATAACTTTACAGTATAAATTAGCTTTAAATGAGTCCATACCTTCATGTGTATTAGCCGTTTTACATATAACACACAAAATTACTGCACATGTTTTTAAATTTTGAAGTTAGGTGTTATCTCCTTTGGCTTCGATGGTTTTAAAAGTAGTAACTCATCTGGCCTTTGTGTTTAATTACATCTTATTTACATGTGGTTTTCATGGGAAATATAAATTTTGTCTTTGCTTTAACTATCAACATTAACTGACAATACAAATAGCTATTATATTCAAATAAATGTGTTTTTAAGTGTACTTTAAGTATTCGAAGTGTTGGAAAAGTCTATTCAATATACACAATATTGGGCCAGCAAGATGGCTCACATGGAAAAGAAGTTTAGACAAAGCTTGTTAACCTGAGTTTAATGATCTCTAGGGTCCACATGGTGGGAATACAGAGCTGACTCTTACAAATTGTTCTCTGACTCCCACATGCCTATACAACTGCATGTGTCCCTACCACATTCACACATCATACACACCTACAGACACTCTAAAATGTATAAAATAATCATAAATTTAAAATGTATATAACATTGAAAATCATAACTATCAAATATTAAGCATTTGTAATATTCCATACATTCCTCTCATACCTGCTGCATATTAACTAATTTGATTGTCACAACTCTATAGGGACAACCTTTATTTGTAGATTCTCAGGCATGGGAATCATACTGCATTATAAGTAAGATTTTTTATGCACATGAGATAAGTAAAAAAAGATAGGCTACTTTCTTTTTAAACTTTAGGATGAAAACTTAACCTTGTGAGAACTATATGCTCAGTATCCATTGTATAACACTCAGTTCACATAAAAGAACATCTCTAACTTGCAGCCATGGCAAAAGTCCGCAGTAATGTGTCACTTAAAGAACTAATTATGTGTCTAAGCTAATACAGTAGTGATCACTTTCTAGCTCCTTTGAGCAATTATATTAGCTGACAACACATGTGTATGAAAACCAACAACAATAGAAATGAACAAAATCCTGAGCCACTTCCTGTTCTCTTTTCTGGTTGGAAAGTGTTAGCTCTGGTGTCTAGCGATGGTTGCCTGCTGATCTATGAGTTCTTCAGCCCTGTATTACAGCTGTGAATTATGTTGGAAGCAGAGAGCAGAGAATCCTTTTCATAAAGATCATAATGATGTCTATGCCCGTTTCTAACATTTCCAGAACTCCTACACCAGTAGAGATGTTTCCTACCTTGAAAAGATCAAATCATCATACACTGAGTTTTCCCTACATCCAAAGGCTGCTAATTTTTAGCTCTTTTAACCAAGGTTCAATTATGTTCATTATGGATTATGAGGGAAAAATATTTATTTTATATTATATATATAAAACAATTGTAGACTTTTATTACAATCTCACAAACTTATGGGCTCTAAGCCTTTGTTTATATGTTCTTTCAAACATCAAATCAATGCTTATGTACTTTCTAGGGTTGACTATTATTACATATTTGGGGGAATTTCTACAGCCATTATCCAAACAAAATAATTTTTAAAAGTTATGCTATCTAACTGAACACAGTTAAATGTAATGATCACTCAAGACTAAAATCAGGCAGTAAATCTTTCACAATTTGTATCTGTTTTGTCATATTTAAAGAATATTTTATGGCTTTCTTAGGATTTTGAAAACTAGTTAATTTATGATACTGCTCTGACTGATTTTCTATTCATTCACTTAACAAATATTTCAAGTCACTTTATCTATGGGTACTGTACATGATCCTAAGAGAAGAATGGTTATAAGGTTATCTCTGTCACACTATCAGAACCAGGTGTCAGGTTAGAAAGAAAACACTTATTAGTGACAGTTCTACTACTGAGTTTCATAGTTTATTATATATATATATTAGAATGCAACAAGGCAATAGAGTAATGATCCTTAGTTATTCATGAAATTAAAACAAATTCAAATGAAAACATAGTAAAAATTAGCATTCATAGATATTAAACCAAATTAAAAATTTAAAAAATTCTTTAAAAAACTAACTGTATCATTTGATCATGGCAAAACGTAGTCATCTGGTATGGATAAATATTTTAACCCTAAACCTTTAGAATGAAGGCCTTGCTTCTTAATCTTTAGCTTATGTAGGAGTTCTGAACTAGGATACCAATATTTTGAAATGTGTTATCTACTGAAACCCATACAATCTTCAAACATATACATAGCAAAAGATTGAATATACAAACTTAGTGTGATAACTTGGTCTGTGATGCAATATAATAAATACTGGCTACCTAGAGAATGCAATTGTAGTAGTTGATATTCATGACTAATATAGCAGGGCACTGTTATCCTGAAAATAAAAATGTCTACAGTATACTTTGTTTTGGTTTTGCTTTTTGCTGTGTTTTGGGAGAGTATCCTCCAGACTATTGCTGTGTCTAAATGCCTGAGAACACAACTTAAGAGGGAAAGAATTTATTTTGGCTCATGGTTTAAGAAACTACAAGTCAGGTGGCTCCATCCTATCTTGGAACCTGAGGTAACATATCCTGGTGGAGGGGGGCTCAGGGGAGCAAAGATGCCCATCTCATGGTGGCCAAGAAGCAGACAGCAATAGGAAAGAACTAGGGACCAGGTGTTGATAGCAAGCCTATGCTTCAGATGTCCATCGACTCCATCTGCTCCCTAGCAGGATAGCTATAAACTCACCAAGTACTGCAATCTGTGGATGAAAGCAAACCCCTCGTGATGCAATGAATATTTAATGATTGGAGGTAGGAGTACATTTTGCAAGACACTTCGTACACACAATGATAGGCTATAGGCACATTAAAACTGATTTTACTGTTTATTTTTAATATATAACATATCCTAGTCTAATAATTTACTACTAGTTGGTGTTTACATCCCAATGGCTTAGCAGTATTTATAAAGGAACTCACTCTCAATACAATTATATGCTTCAATTTTATGTCTGGCGTCCAGCATGCAATACCCTTGTTCCTTTCTCCTTAATCAATTAGTTAAATTTCTTCCTTACTTTTGGAAATGTTTGCATGTATTTACTATTGACAAATTAATGGAGTTCTTTAACTCTCAGATATTCTATGGGTTTCGGTAATCACAAAGTTAAGAAATCAAGCATGTTGAGCTTATAAATACTGTCGTGATTATCTTTGGCAGAACTGAGACAAGGTAATGGTCATTGCCTTTATTAATATCATGTATCTAGGAAATGGTCAATTTGAGTGTTCCTCTCAGTTCTGACTTTAGAACAGAGACTAATAATAATATATTAAAATAAACTAAAATGTGTTTGCAATGACCCATCCAGAAGCATTTCTGTGCTTGCCAATAGATCAAGTTTCTGCACTTCTTTTCAAATTAATTTTTTTTTTTTTAATTTTTTTATTGGATGTTTTACTTACATTTCATATGTTGTCCCCTTACCCCATCCCCCACCCACCCAGGAACCCCCAATCCCCTCACACCTCCTCCTTCTTCTTTGTGGATGTAACCTCTATCTACCCCCCCACTCCCACCTCCCCACCCTCAAAACTCCCACCCCCTGGGGCGTCCAGCCTTCATGAGGTCAAGGATCTCATCTTCCACCTGTGCCCAGCAGGGCCCTTCACTCTTATATATTCAGCTAAGGCCCTGGATCCCTCCATAAATGCTCCCAGGCTGGTGGTTTAGACCCTGGGAGCTGTGGTTGGTTGGTATTGTTGCTCTCCTCATGGGGCCACAAATCCTTTCAGCTCCTTCAGTCTTCACTCTAACTCCTCCATTGAGAACCCCATGATCACTTCAATGGCTAGTTGTGAGCATCTGCCTCTGAATATGTCAGACTCTTGAAGACCTCTGAGGAGACATCCATATCAGGCTCTTATCAGCATGCACTTCCTGACTTCCACATCAGCATCTACCTTTGGTGACTGCACATGGGATGGATACTCAGGTGGAAAGGTCTTCAGACGGCCCCTCCTTCAGTTTTTGTCCCTCGCTTTGTCTCCATATTTGCTCCCTTGAGTATTTTGTTGCTCCTTCTAAGAAGGACCGAATCACCCCCACTTGGTCTTCATTCTTTATGGACTTCATGTGGCCTGTGAGTTGCATCTTGGGCATTTTAAGGTTCTGGGCTAATATCCAATAATCAGTGAGTGAATACCATGTGTGTTCTTTTGTGATTGGCTTACCTCACTCAGTATGATAATTTCTAGTTCCATCCATTTACCTAGGAACCTCTCAAATTCATTGTTTTTAATAGCTGAGTAATACTCCTTTGTGTAAATATACCACATTTTTTGAATCCATTCCTCAGTTGAAGGACATCTGGGTTCTTTCCAGCTCCTGGCTATTACAAATAAGGCTGCTATGAACATAGTTGAGCATATGTCCTTATTATATGTTCGAGCACCTTCTGGGTATATGCCTAGGAGTGGTATAGCTGGATCCTCGGGTAATGCTATGTCCAATTTTCTGAGGAACCGCCACACTGATTTCCAAAGTGGTTGCACCATCTTGCAGTCCCACCAACAATGGAGGAGTGTTCCTCTTTCTCCACACCCTCGCCAGCATCTACTATCACCTGAGTTTTTAATCTTAGCCATTCTGACTGGTGTGAGATGGAATCTCAGGGTTGTTTTGATTTGCATTTCCCTGACGACTAAGGATGCCGAGCATTTCTTTAGGTGCTTCTCGGCCATTCGAGTTTCTTCTGTTGAAAATTCTTTGTTAAGCTCTATACCCCATTTTTTAATAGGGTAATTTGGTTGCCTGGAGTCTAATTTCTTGAGTTCTTTGTATATATTGGATATTAGCCCTCTATCAGATGAAGGATTGGTAAAGATCTTTTCCCAATTTGTTGGTTGTCGTTTTGTCCTATTGACAGTGTCCTTTGCCTTACAGAAACTTTGCAATTTTATGAAGTCCCATTTGTCAATTCTCGATCTTAGAGCATATGCCATTGGAGTTCTGTTCAGGAACTTTTCCCCTGTGCCCAAGTGTTCGAGGCTTTTCCCCACCTTCTCTTCTATTAGTTTCAGTGTATCTGGTTTTATGTGGAGGTCCTTTATCCACTTAGATTTGAGCTTTGTACAAGGGGATAAGAATGGATCAATTTTCATTCTTCTACATGTTGTCCTCCAGTTGAACCAGCACCATTTGTTGAAAATGTTGTCCTTTTTCCACTGGACAGTTTTAGCTCCTTTGTCAAAGATCAAGTGACCATAGGAGTGTGGGTTCATTTCTGGGTCTTCAATTCTATTCCATTGATCTTCCTGCCTGTCTCTGTACCAATACCAGGTAGTTTTTATCACTATTGCTCTGTAGTACAGCTTGAGGTCAGGGATGGTGATTCCTCCCGAAGTTCTTTTATTGTTGAGAATAGTTTTCGCTTTCCTGGGTTTTTTGTTATTCCATATGAATTTGAGAATTTCCTTTTCTAACTCTGTGAAGAATTGAGTTGGGATTTTAATGGGGATTGCATTGAATCTGTAGATTGCTTTTGGCAAGATGGCCATTTTTATTATATTAATCCTGCCAATCCATGAGCATGGGAGATCTTTCCATCTTCTGAGATCTTCTTCAATTTCTTTCTTCAGAGACTTGAAGTTCTTGTCATACAGGTCTTTCACTTGCTTGGTTAGATTCACACCAAGGTTTTTATATTATTTGCAACTATTGTGAAGGGTGTCATTTCCCTAATTTATTTTTCAGTCTGTTTATCTTTCATGTAGAGGAAGGCTACTGATTTGTTTGAGTTGATTTTATAACCAGCCATTTTGCTGAAGTTGTTTATCAGGTTTAGGAGTTCTCTGGTGGAAGTTTGGGGGTCACTTAAGTATACTATCATATCATCTGCAAATAGCGATATTTTGACTTCTTCCTTTCCTATTTGTATCCCTTTGACTTCTTTTTGCTGTCTAATTGCTCTGGCTAAGACTTCCAGTACTATATTGAATAGGTAGGGGGAGAGTGGGCAACCTTGTCTAGTCCCTGATCTTAGTGGGATTGCTTCAAGTTTCTCTCCATTTAGCTTGATGTTGGCTACTGGTTTGCTGTAAATTGCTTTTACTATGTTTAGGTAGGGGCCTTGAATTCCTGATCTTTCCAAGACTTTTATCATGAAGGGATGTTGAATTTTGTCAAATGCTTTCTCAGCATCTAGTGAGATAATCATATGGTTTTTTTCTTTAAGTTTGTTTATATAGTGGATTACATTGATGGATTGACGAATATTGAACCATCCTTGCATTCCTGGGATAAAACCTACTTGATCATGATGGATGATTGTTTTGATGTGGTCTTGGATTCGGTTTGCTAGAATTTTATTGAGTATTTTTGCATCGATGTTCATAAGGGAGATTGGTCTGAAGTTCTCTTTCTTTGTTGGGTCCTTGTGGGGTTTGGGAATGAGTGTAATTGTAGCTTCATAGAACGAATTGGGTAGTGTTCCTTCTGTCTCTATTTTGTGGAATAGTTTGAAGAGAATTGGTATTAGGTCTTCCTTGAAGGTCTGATAGAATTCAGCACTAAAACCATCTGGTCCTGGGCTTTTTTTAGTGGGGAGACTTTTAATGACTGCTGCTATTTCCTGAGGGGTTATGGGACTATTTAGATGGTTTATCTGCTCCTGGTTTAATTTTGGTACCTGGTATCTGTCTAGGAAATTGTCCATTTCATCCAGGTTTTCCAGTTTTGTTGAGTATAGGCCTTTGTAGTAGGATCTGATGATTTTTTTAATTTCTTCCGTTTCTGTTGTTATGTCTCCCTTTTCAGTTCTGATTTTATTAATTTGGATACTCTCTCTGTGCCCTCTGGTTAATCTGGCTAACGGTTTATCTATCTTGTTGATTTTCTCAAAGAACCAACTCCTGGTTTTATTGATATTTTGTATTGTTCTTTCAGTTTCTATTTGGTTGATTTCAGCCCTGAGTTTGATTATTTCCTGCCTTCTACTCCTCCTGGGTGTATTTGCTTCTTTTTGTTCTAGGGCTTTTAGTTGTGCAGTCAACTTGTTAGTGTGTGCTCTTTCCAGTTTCTTTTTGTAGGCACTTAGAGCTATGAGTTTTCCTCTTAGCACTGCCTTCATGGAGTCCCACAAGTTTTGGTATGATGTGTCCTCATTTTCATTGAAATCTAAAAAGTCTTTAATTTCTTTCTTTATTTCTTCCTTGACCAAGTCATCATTGAGTAGAGAGTTGTTCAGTTTCCATGTGCACATGGGTTTTCCATTGGTTTTGTCATTATTAAAGACCAGTCTTATTCCATGGTGATCTGATAAGAGGCAAGGGATTATTTCAATCTTTTTGTATCTGTAGAGGCTTGTTTTGTGACCAATTATATGGTCTATTTTGGAGAAGGTACCATGAGGTGCTGAGAAAAAGGTATATTCTTTTGTTTTAGGATGAAATGTTCTATAGATGTCTGTTAAGTCCATTCGGTTCATAACTTCTGTTAATGTCAAAGTGTCTCGGTTTAGTTTCTGTTTCCATGATCTGTCCATTGCTGAGAGTGGGGTGTTGAAATCCCCCACTATTATTGTGTGAGGTGTAATGTGTGTTTTGAGCTTTAGTAAAGTTTCTTTTATGTATGTAGGTGCCCTTGCATTTGGGGCATAGATGTTCAGAATTGAGAGTTCACCTTGGTAGCTTTTTCCTTTGATGAGTATGAAGTGTCCTTCCTTATCTTTTTTGATTAATTTTGGATGGAAGTCGATTTTATTTGATATTAGAATGGCTACTCCAGCTTGTTTCTTGGGACCATTGGCTTGGAAAATTGTTTTCCACCCTTTTATTCTGAGGTAGTGTCTGTCTTTGTCACTGAGGTGTGTTTCTTGTATGCAGCAAAATTCTGGGTCTTGTTTGTGTATCCAGTCTGCTAGTCTGCGTCTTTTTATTGGGGAATTGAGACCATTGATGTTAAGAGATATTAAGGAAAAATGATTGTGGCTTCCTGTTATTTTTGTTATTAGAGGTAAAGTTATGTTTGTATAGTTATCTTCTTTTGGGGTTGTTGGAAGATTACTTCCTTGCTTTTTCTAGGTTGTAGTTTCCCTCCTTGTGTTGGCGTTTTCCATCCATTATCCTTTGAAGTGCTGGGTTTGTGGGAAGATATTGTGCAAATTTGGTTTTGTCATGGAATATCTTGGTTTCACCATCTATATTGATTGAGAGTTTTGCTGGGTATAGTAATCTGGGCTGGCAATTGTGTTCTCTTAGGGTCTGTATGATGTCCGTCCAGGCTCTTCTGGCTTTTATAGTCTCTGGTGAGAAGTCTGGTGTAATTCTTATAGGTCTACCTTTATATGTTACTTGACCTTTTTCCCTTACTGCTTTTAGTATTTTTTCTTTGTTTTGTGCATCTGATGTTTTGATTATTATGTGACGGGAGGTATTTCTTTTCTGGTCTAGTCTATTTGGTGTTCTGTAGGCTTCTTGTATGTTTATGGGCATCTTGTTCTTTAGGTTAGGGAAATTTTCCTCAATGATTTTGTTGAAGATATTTACTGGCCCTTTAAGTTGGGAATCTTCATTCTCATCTATACCTATTATCCTTAGGTTTGGTCTTCTCATTGTGTCCTGGATTTCCTGGATGTTTTGAGTTAGGAGTTTTTTGCTTTTTTCATTTTCTTTGACAACTGTGTCAATATTTTCCACCATATCTTCTGCATTTGAGATTCTCTCTTCTATCTCTTGTATTCGGTTGGTGATGCTTGCGTCTGTGACTCCTGATCTCTTTCTTAGGTTTTCTATCTCCATGGTTGTCTCCCTTTGAACTTTCTTTATTGTTTCTATTTCCAGTTTCAGATCCTGAATGTTTTTGTTTAATTCCTTCTTTGTGTTTTCTTGCATTTCTTTAAGGGATTTCTGTGATTCCTCTTTAAGGGCTTCTATCTGTTTACTTGTACTCTCCTGTATTTCTTTAAGGGAGTTACTTAATTCCTTCTTATAATCCTCTATCATCATCATGAGAAGTGATTTTAATTCTGAATCCTGCTTTTCAGGTGTGAAGGGGTGTTCAGGGCTTGCTATATTGGGAGAACTGGGCACTGATGATGCCAAGAAACTTTGGTTTCTGTTGCTTATGTTCTTGCGCTTGCCTTTCGCCATCTGGGTAACTCTAGTGGTACCTGCCCTCTCTGTGTAAGATTGGAATCTGTATTTCCAGTTATCTTGCTTATTGCAGAGCTCCTCGGAGTCCAGAGGTCTCTGTGGTCTTATGCCCCTAATCTCCCGGGTGGAAGAACTCCTGGGACTCAGGCCACCTCTTGGATCTGGTAATCCTTCTGTTCTGAGTGCAGTGGCTCCTCGGCTGCTCTGAGTGCAGTGGGTTCTCGATGACTCAGGATTCAGTTTCAGCTGCTCTGAGTGCAGTGGCTCCTAGATGACTCAGGATTCAGTTTCTCCACAGGACAGGAGCAGACCAACTCTGTGTCAGCTGCTCTGAGTGCAGTGGCTCCAGCTGCTCTGAGTGCAGTGGGTCCCTGATGACTCAGAATTCAGTTTCAGCTGCTCTGAGTGTAGTGGCTTCTCGATGACTCAGGATTCAGTTTCTCCACAGGACAGGAGCAGACCTACTCTGTGTCTGCTCCAGTCCCAGGGACCAGGCAGGGGCCGAAGGGAAGTGGAATTCCGGAGGGGCAGGGTTTGGGTAGCTGCTGTGCCCTAGATGTCCCTGGCTCCCTGATGTATTTCTGGGGCTTAGGGAGTGAGATGGAGTTCTTACCAGCTGCCCTGAGTGCTGTGGCTCCTGGATGACTCAGGATTCAGTTTCTCCACAGGACAGGAGCAGACCGACTCTGTGTCTGCTCCAGTCCAAGGGACCAGGCAGGGGCCGAAGGGAAGTGGAATTCCGGAGGGGCGGGGTTTGGGTAGCTGCTGTGCCCTGGATGTCCCTGGCTCCCAGATGTATTTCTGGGGCTTAGGGAGTGAGATGGAGTTCTTACCAGCTGCTCTGAGTGCAGTGGCTCCTGGATGACTCAGGATTCAGTTTCTCCACAGGACAGGAGCAGACCGACTCTGTGTCTGCTCCAGTCCAAGGGGTTCAAATTAATTTTTTAATTCAAAGCTTTTTGTGTTTTTTTTTATAGTTTACTTGGTATAATTTATATAGTCACTTGTTTTTAATACTTTTAGATCAAGCGAAAGATAGCATAAACTTGATTTTATATATTTTAACATTATATTATATTTGATAATATTAGATATAGAGTTTTCTCATACTATTCTATTATATTGTCTAACACAATTCTAATTTATCTTAAAGCAGTATGCGTCAAAATTTAGATGTTCATATTCAGAAAACGATTTTAAAATTTAACAGTACTTAGGATGTTTTGTTTAAGTTTTTAGTTGGTTTGCCTTCTGTCAAATGACAGGTTACTTTATCAAATTAATTGAAAATTAAAATGCAAAATCATATAGCAGTTATTTTTAACTGTCGCAAACAGGCATGTTTAAGTCAACAATAATTTTTCTAATTCTCTGTAAGCTTCACTTTCATACTCTGTGATGAGTAGTTGACTCAGCTTTATCACAGTGGTTATCACAAATACCAAATGCACAAAGCCCTTAAGACTGTAAAAGATGAAGTGTATAAACACTATGTATAATAATAATGAAATTATGCTATCATTTTTATTTAGTGTAGAGAATGGGATTACTATATAAAAAACACATGTTAAACTTACTTCAATGGTTCACAATCTAATTTAATAAATATTTTTAACTTATGATGTAATGTTTTCACCTGTCTCAATCAGTCAATTATTCTTTACCTCACAAAATATATTTTTTAAAAAATAATAAACTTATGGCTTGTATTAAGATGAGCCAACATGTTTGGGATCTCCTATTTATACTTGACATTGTTTGGATGCATTAATACAGTGCATTTAACAGTCTTTTTAGAACAGCATCTTCAAAATATTTAGAAGATTTCTGTAACACATATATCGTCATAAGTGACAATTACAGCCTTAATTATAGGGACTTTCTCATATTCTCTCTTGAATAATGGTATAATATTGAGTGATAGATATTTTCTGTGATATCTATCATTAAACAGGAACATAAAATATAAAACACAAAATAACTAATTAAAGTGAATGCCACAGGTGTTTACAATTAAGATAAGTTGGATTAGAAATTCAACATTTATATTACCAAATACTACATTGAATAACTACTGTGAACAAAACATGAAAACATAAATTAAGAACTTAGATATTGATGTTTTCAGATAAAATTTAGTGAAATAGTACCTCCAATTATATATTTATTCAGTAAGGAACATTAGTATTTAGTTAACCAAATGGACTGGACACTGAAATTAGAGTACAGAATTATTAAAGAACATATTCCTTTAACAGAATATAGGCAACAGCAATAAACTTGAATGTGAATATACAAATCTTCACAGTAAAACTGTTGATTTCAGAGCAAACCTATCTTCAAAAACAGTAAGATTTGGTAGAAATACGTAATAATTACTTCATAGAATATGCTTCTCAATCAGATTGAGCTATGATACAATTTGTAGATTATAATAGCATTTGGGACTCTAAAAACATTTTTCTGTAGAGTCTGTGTAAAAAATATTATTTCCTACACCAGCCAGGGTGTATGATATGAATACAATTTAGCTATCAAACACAGGAGTGGTTTGTTTGTTTATTTTTGTTTTGTTTTTTTGTTACTTGAACCTCTGGAGAACAAGCAAGTCTTTAGGCAAGAAAATTAGGGAATTTTTCAGGTCTTTGTAAAAGTGACATTTGTGTTAGAAATAATGATAACCTTAATTAAAGATAGTTAGCTGGGAAGCATTAGTCTTGACTAACCACTCACAAGTCAACATCTATTTCTTTACTGCTACTACTACTACTACCACCTATTATTTATGCTAAAGATTCTTCTGATATTCTTCCATTCCAGAATAGTTAACATGCCATGACACATTGTCAATGTTGGCAGACACTTCTAGCTTGCACGTCATTTGCCACACGCTAGCTATTGACATCTCCTGTGTAGTAACACTTCTACTTTGCATATCAGTGGCCACACACTATTGATGTCCTCTCTGTAGAGGCTAGCGACACAAATATCCTACAGTTTATGAAAGGGCCCCTCACAGCAAAAAACCCTCTCACCTAAATTCCAACAATGACGCTGTATAAAGTACATTTTCTTCAGTTGTGACTCAAGACGCCACAAGGGTCTTGATGTAGCTGAATGCAAGGGGCCAAAAGAAAAGAAAAAGGAAGGAAGAAAGAAAGGAAGGAATGAAGAAAGGAAAAAAGAAAGAAAGAAAGAAAGAAAGAAAGAAAGAAAGAAAGGAAGGAAGGAAGGAAGGAACGAAGGAAGAAAGAAAGAAAGAAAGAAAGAAAGAAAGAAAGAAAGAAAGAAAGAAAGAAAGAGAAAATGTCAGTAGTCAAAGTTTTCTTAATGTGCAATAGCCTAAGTTATTTAAAATCAAGCACACAATGGATCTAAGGTGTTTCTGGCAACATGTTCTGTGTTATGTCCTGTAGCTTCACTGTAGTCTGGGTTCTGAACACACTTCCCTGGCACTCTGCATGTTGTTACTGCTCAGAATAGTAACTGTTGCCATGAGCAATACCTGGCTGAGATTTAAGACTAACGAGTGTTACTATAGTGTTTTTTGTTTTTTGTTTTCTTGATTTTTTGGTTGATTTTATCTTTGATGGAAAGTTTGCTCATTTGAGAAATACATTAATTTAATTGGCAAATCATACTTTTAATATTCTCCTACCGAAATTTCTGAGCATGTATGAGAAAAATATGTATTTCTTTACATTGTGCTGTATTAGAATATTCTTATTTAAAAATTTCCTCTTTGCATTGTTAATTTCAATTTCATAAAACTACATGAATCTTGACTTGGGGTGAAGACAAACTTTCCAACAGTTTCTGAAATACTTGACAAGTACACTTCTGTCATTTTTTTTTATGATGCATTTATGAGGCAGAACTCTCAACATTGACGATCACCACAAATGTCTATCAAACCTGAAAAATACATTCTGCTTCCTATAGTACCACATAGTCAGGAAGAAATTAATTTAATTTTAATTTTTAAGGTAAAAATAAATGCAACCATATCATTATTGTGAATATTTGCTTATATTCTAATAAGTCGTCAAACATAGAAAACATATGGAAAATATTTACAATAAATATCTTCATGATTTGCTATCAATAAACCTTTAGTTACATGTTGAATATTAATAGATTTGTGTTATAACAAATTTGAGGAGTAAAGTGTTGGAGAAACCCTTATTAAGTGGCTCATAGATTTAAAGATTTACCTAAGCTTCACTTTTGCTCAGTTCTTCCTATTTGCTCTGGAATCTTATAGCAAAAATATGTGAAAACAAAAAACAAAGGAGACATGAGTCTCACACTGCACAAAGGTTGATGAATGCTGGCCCCGTAGCTAATGTAATATAAGGTAATTTTCTCCCCATTGCCATTTCATAGTCAATTCCACTTAGATTTACAATAAATACATAGTTGATTGGAAGAAATACAACTTTTGCATTTGGTCCTGTAGAAACACACTCAGGATGATGTTAGTTTTAGATGATGGTACACACCTTATTTATGTCCTATCAAAGCCTCTTTCTTCATTAGGAAAGAACATCAGGCTAGCAAATATAGAGTGTAGGTTGTTGGGTGAAAGGAGATGCGTGGGCACAGTGTTCTGGAAGTAAACAAGGACACCTGGGTGATGCATGGCCGGAGGTGTTGGTGGAATGCATCGCCTTTGCATTGCTCTCTGGCATTTACTAGACAGAATGCTCAAGCAAGAATACAGTGAAAGGAATTTCTGAGCTCTCAAAATTTACAAGGTGAGAGGCATGGCACAATACCTGTAGTGTTCTTGGATGAAATGGAAATACCCAGCTACAACTGCAGCATGTGATGACAATTTTTCTCATCTGGTGCTATTGAGTTGGGAGGATGTTGGATAGGACTAGATAAATCAATCAGCCACAACCTTCATGGAACGTCTCAGCAATAAAACTACAATGAATGTAACATTGTGTACTTTTTGTTATTCAAATAATACCATAAAATATACCGTGATCAGGTGAGAATATTTTTATTTGTTTATTCATTTAAAAGAGTGGTGTGTGCATCAAGAGGTGGGAGTGGGTGGGAGAGCACCCTCACAGAAGCAGGGCAGAGGAGGGATGAGATAGAAGGTTTGTGGAGGGGAATTCAGAAAGTGGGATAACATTTGAAGTATGTTGCACGTGTGTATGTTTATAACACCTCACACATGTGCATGGCAGTGGACAATGTGGCAGAATGTGCCAGAGTCAGGTCATTTCTTCCAACATGTAGTTCCAAGAAATAGAACTCAAGTATCAGGAACAGCAGCTGATGTCCTTACCCATCTTTTCCATTGAGTCATCTCCCCTACTCCGTGTAACCTAACACTATCTTAAAGTAATTACTTACATGAGCTGCTATACCAACCAACCAACCAACCAACCAATCTACCAACCAACCAACCAACCAACCAACCAACCAACCAACAAAAACAGCAACTAATAGTTTTTGCCTTTATTTGTTAAAAGTGAAGCAAGGATCAGTAGAGTGCAAATAGATATATTTCCTTAATATTCTCATTTCACAAGGAAATGAAAATTGTGTTCACAAATTTTTTTTTAAAGTACAATAAATTCCCTTGTGTGAAGAAGGCATATTTATTCCTCTATGGGTTGGTTTTTTTTCACCCTAATAACTATATTCAATTTAATCCATAGGAGGCAAGCCAGAAGAAAAATGAAATTAAAATTAATTTTAAAATAAATTAGTTCAACATAAAGTCACTTTTCAATATCTACAGCTCTTTGTTTGTAGACTTCATATCTTACAGAAGACAAAAATCAAAAAATACTTAAGTCCCTTCTGTAAGACAATAAAATATTTCCACATCATTTTCACAATTCCTATCATATTCTTTGAATTATTCCAAAATATCTATATTGGAAAGATGTAGTATAAATATATTTGATAAGCTAGCATGCTTGGAGAAAAATGACAAGGGCGATAAAGAGGTCTGAGTATGTGAATTAAAGATGGAATTATTCTTATGGTAGCTTAGATTTATAGTTGGGCTAGTTTATGAATTCAGAACCCTCTCCTATGCAGAGTTGAATAAGCTATTCACCTTTGTGCAACCAGTGTTCTGAAGAACAGTGAACAAATAATGTTTTAGGGAAAAATGATGTTAAGGAAATGTGTAGCAGAAAGCATTTTTTGGCATGTGTTTTGTGAGCATCTGTTCATATCTTTTCATTTTGCATGTATGTGCTCACACATATGTATGGATGCATGTGTGCACACATTTGCACAAATGTGCATATGTAAGCCACAAGTTAACATCGGCAGGAGCTTTCCCAAATCTCTCACAACATGCATTGAGGCAAGGTTCTAATGAGCTGGATAACCTAGCAAGCTTGCTATGGGAATCCCAGTCTCTGACTCATGACAAAGGGCTGAAGCACTTGCCTGGCTTTTATGTGGATTCTGGGAATCTAGATTCAGGTTCTCACACTTGCCCAGAAAGTGCTTTATCTACCAGGCTACCTTTTTAGCTCACATTACAGATTTTACTGACTCATCAGAATTATTTTTTCCATAACAAAACTAATGGCCTTGACAGTTATGAAATCCCTTCAAACAGACTCTCTTCACATTATTCCACCAAAATTATGCTATTAAATCTCATTAGAAATGGAGTCTAGGTTTTGAACCTTTCAATAACTCAAGGTACATTGGTTTCACATTATAACATGCCAACAGAATATCAAAATGAGCCTGTATTACAAGGTTCTAAAATGATGAATGCATGAAGGAACTATAGGATAATTCTGTACTTTCTCAGGACAAACTCAAACATGGCAAGAAGTTGTACAAAAAATTATTACTTTAACAAAAACATACAATTCATGATAGCCATTACAATTAGAAAAAGTTTAAAGACATTTGTAGGATATTTGACATAATTCTAACACCTCTCTGGATGTTTAAATTTGCATAGTAAGATTATGAATATAAAGAATGCTGCTCTGCTGAGCTTTGATGCTGCAGATAATTATCTGCATTAAGGTTACTATTTCGATTTGGATCAAACCTCAAGAATGGCATATATAGCTTGATAATGCTAGGCCTTTTTGTCCTGAGAATAATTTTATTCCTGCCCATTATGTTAAATCTTGTCTCTAATTACATCAACATGTTGGCAGCCAAAGTACATGGCTTGAAACTGAAAATAGACCCCCAGACAGAGTTATTAATTTAAAAGGCTGTCAAGCCACGGACTGGTAAGATTCTGCACAGAGCCTTACCAACCTAAGACAGAAGTGCATTTCTTTTTATAATGTGTATTCCATGATGGGTAAAGAAGGCATTCTTGTCAGAACCACCTAAGACAGGCTCAGTCTAGTTTATACAATAAAAAAGGGGGAGATGTGGAGATCTTTTGGGGCTACCTGGCAGGAATCTGACATTGGCCAAGGACAAGGATATGGGCTGCTTGGAAGGAATCTGACATTGTCCAAGGACAAAGCAATGGATTGAAGGCAGGGATATGACATTAGGCTAGAACAAAAAAGTAATTTCAGGCAGGAATCTAAATCTTAACCTAGAACAAAGAAGTAGGCTTCAGGCATGAAAATGACTTTGGGCTAGGACAGGGAAGTTGGCTCAGATATTTTAGACATCCTGATAAGCTCTTAGAAATAGTGATCATGGAAGTGATCACAGGACTCTGTTTATTGTCCTGCTTGTTCTTTAACTATCTGGGTTTATTGTCTTGCTTGTTCCTTGACTATTTGCTTCTATTGTATTGCTAGTTCCTCAACCTAGAACTGACCTTAATACTTGCATGTAATTTAAACGGCATAAAAGCAAAAAAGGAAGAAGACGGATGGGATAAGGGCTTAATGGTGGGAGGGAATGGGGAAAGTGGAAAACATCTGAAATGTAAATAAATAAAATATTGAATAAAAAGATATAAAAAACCATATAATTCATTAAAAATATAGAATTATTTTTTTCTTTAGGATTTATTATTTATTCTGTGTTTGTGTACATGTCTGCATACTGGTATAGACACATGAATGCATGTACTTATGGAGGCCTGCGACCTTAGAAACCCCAAAGCTAGAGTTACAGGCAGTTGTCAGCTGACTGATCTGGGTGCTAGGAATCAAAATTGGGGTCCTCTATAAGAACAGTATACTCACTTAAGTGCTGTGTTATCTCTCTAATACCAAAAACACAGATTTTATTTGGAGAGAAGTATTAGTTCACTAAATTAAGAAATATGCCAGAAGTTATACATTGGTTTAAGGCTGTAAACTCAGATATAATTCAATCATAAAGCTTAAGATATTGCAGATGAATTCTAAAGAGTAATTAAAATGTCACAGGAACTTTAAGTCTAAAGGTTTACAATGCCTAACTCAAAATCTCTTTTTCCAAGCATTAACGAATGTCAGGCAGCAACTATTATTAGTTTACCTGACATATGGCACCAATTTTTAATCATTATTTTATGAAAGAAATATATATGCTTGCATACAGTAAGACTATTTAGTTTTTTGATAAAAGTCAGGACATGAAAGTAGAAACATGAAAAGGTAAAACTTGGTAAAAACAAAATATAAAACGTGTAATGATACATAAAATTTCATGAGTGTATTTAGTCCCTTTTATTTTGCTAGTTACTTAGAATAGTTTATGCATTTGAAACACAGCACATGGCTTATTATAATTTGCCTCAGTATCTATTTGTTAGGCAAACTTTAAGGAATGTGCTGGAACTCTGAGAAGACCATACACTCAGGAATCAGGCAGAAACATCCCAAGTTTGAAACTAGTGCAAAAACAAAAATGAAGCACTGACTTTTCCTCTTCAGGAAATTGTCAAATAGCTGGTAAATAAAAGCGATGTGCAAATATATTTATTTCCTTGTTGCCTTTCTTTACTTATGTTCTGTTTACTAAGTACACGGTAACACGATAATTGAAATTAATAAATGCATATGTGATTTCTGTCTGCTCTGCTCCAAATAATTTTCATATTGTTATTCATTTATCATCAACACAATGTAATGTTCTCTTTACAGATAAGTAAGTACAGCTCATTTCATGTACTCCAATTTTAATTCAAAATGACACCTTTAAATACTTTCTTATTTCTAACTATCCTTCTGACATGAGCTCCTCTGTACAATATGGTATTTTGTTGGATATCATTACATTGTCTTAAAACAGCTGTCTCTGCTAGTATTGGGATCTGAAAAGTGAAAGAGATGATTTTAGGAGCTAAAAGTATTTCTTACGTTTGTAAATGTTTCAATTTCTCAAAAGGAGAGAAACAATCTCATAAGCCAGGAGATGTATCTGACTAAGTATTAATGAGCACAAAGCTTTATTGAAATATAGCCATGATTGTTCTTTTATATCATATCCCTGGCGTCTTCCACTCTACAGTGACAAAGTTAATTAGCTGGGATACATCTGATGGCTAGCAAACTCTAAGACGTTTATTACCCAGCCCTTCCCATAGAACTTTTGCCTTGTCATAAATATCTACAGGGAAACTTGTTGCTTTAGAAATTCTCAGAGCACCTAACCTGCTAGTGTTGCACCATAAACCCAGAAAAAAAGGACATGCTCTTCAATAGAGTATTTTCTAAACTATTAGATATTCTTGATACACTTCAGAAAGTTTCTGATCGGCACAAAACATTTTAGCATACAAATTCAGCTGCCTTCTTTGCTACAAGAAATGAAATGTACTATTTGCCTTCTCACAGAATATTTAATAAGAAATTAAGGTAATAATTGTGGTGTGTGATAATAACATGATTTTGTTTGATGCAAAATTTGGTGATAGGTTACTAATATTAAACATTAACATGTTGGTTATCACTCTTGATGTGAGTTGCATGTTTTCTTATGTCTTAGAAACTTGTTTATTTATTTTTAATAAGTTGTATAACCAGATACATTTCCTCATTCCTCCCAGTATTTAAGACCTATGTTGAGCAGTTAATTTCACTCCTCTTCTTCCCTTGCTTTCTTCCTTTCTATTTAATATATTTTTGTCTGACACAGGGTTTCATCAGTATAATCCAAACTGGCTACCTTACTCTGTAGACAAGACTGGCCTGAAAAAGAGATTTATCCATGTTGCCTATGCTCAGATGACTAGTATCAAGGCATACACTACCAAGGCCAGCTGTTTTGATATTTTCTGAAATATCACTGAAGAACTGAAGCTGTTTTAAATTAATTCAATATACGATACTTGAGTTAGATATAGTTATGATGAATGGTGACTTTCATTGACTACTGAAAGTTATACACACCCATATACAAACTTACATAATAAATGTTAATAAAAATGAAAATTAATGGAGTACAAACAAGTGAAGCAACTCTGACACACAAACTCTTTCAGGCTAATTAGACTCAGTGGGAAGTAAACACTGGCTACAGCAACTCTGAGTAAAGTGACACGAATCCAAAGACAAAAAACATTGACCCTTCTCCCATAAGTAACACAAATCCTTCTTGAGGTCATGGAGAAAATGTGAATCAGTATTTTTCCAAATGAAGTATAAAGCCTACAAAAAGTTTGCCTCCAAACACAGGTTATTAATATTTTTTATCAAAATACTCTGAGAACTGGACTTCTGTAGAGTAACAATTTTAAGCAGGAGAGCGAAATATTAATATAAACAAATGGTAAAAATGTTGCTCTGAACATGACAATATGACTTCTGCCTGTGCGTGCATTTACTAGTTTTATGCTCTAGTAATGTCAATTTAATTTTTTAAGTGAGGGTATAAGCTAGCCATACAGAAGAGCAGCCCTTAACATTACTGGGCTACAGTGTAGAACCTGATTCCCATAAGTAGTGAAAAGAAAGGGAGTGTAAGAGGAATGTGTATTGAAGACTAGTGGAGGTTAAGTAAACTCAGCTCATAGTTTGGATTCCAGAAATTGATTGTAATTAAAATGTCAATATTTAACATTAGTATTTAACAAACAAACCAGTGAGGAAGTATTAAATCTCTTTGCCCATTCCAGTGTTTACTTCCCACTGTTAATTCTGTCTCTACCTGGAAAGTAAACTTTCCTTATTGCTTTGAATTTTATGGAAAAGATATTTCATAACAATGCAGCATGTTTAGTGCAAGGAATGTTACCTAACCTGATTGGTGCCTTGACCAGTAACTACAGGCATTAGGATCTACAGCCTTGGTTTCTTTTTGACAACCCCAAACAATAGCTGGTGATGCCTTCAAAATATAAGGCCCTTTCTCTGGATGGTAGAGTGAAGCTTGCCTGTATGTCTGTCCACCTTTCTCTCCTCAATGATATATAATGGCAGGTTTGTCATCAAACAATATCAGGAAACATCCCAAAGGAAGAAAGCAGGAGCTACTGGTCTCCATGTACTTCCATAGGATGTCTGTTATTGCATTTGCCCTCTCTATATTTTTCTTTTCTTTTTGGTTACATCAAGATCTTCTGAAGGAGAGAAGAAATATAAACCTTTTCTTTTTTAAAAGAGATACAAAGAATTGTTGGCTCTATGGTTTTCGTGTTCAACATGTGGAAGACACAAGGTCTGTTGGGAAACTTGACAGCAAAAGCTAGAAAAAGACTCGTGGACCTCATGTCACCAGTGGCATCTTAGAATTCAACAATGAGGGATGAACTTTTTTGTCTTCGTATCCCCTAGAGCTTTGCTTCCTGATTCTTCCCTGCTTAAATTCTTTCCGTCTATTTTTCTTCTATTCCTTTTCATTACTTGTCACATCACTACTACCACCATTTACAACATCTTTTCCTCAATTACCTTTCTTATACAAACTCAACAATCTCTAACCACTCTCTCTGGTCCATAGCTTATGTTTTAGCTGCTAAAATGGACCAAACTGAACCTGTTATAAATATATTTTGACTGGTATTCTTGCTCGGATACACCTCATTTTCCCCTTCGCTGTCGGAATTACATTTAATCTACTTCCAATGTTATTTCCTCTGGGAAATTCCCTCAAATTGTTCTCTAGAAAAATGGTGTTTTAATAATAACTCTACACTCCCACAACCTGTAATGGAAATGGACAACCACTCTCTATGTTTCTGCTGAATCTAGTAGATTCTTAGTAAGAGCAAATTGTGCCTTAGTTAATTTTTATTTTCTTCACAGATGTTGTACTCAATATTTGACCTGTGACTCCTGGAAAACTATGTTAGGAATTAAATTTTCTCTCTGTCTCTCTCTGTCTCTCTCTGTCTCTCTCTGTCTCTCTGTGTGTCTCTCTCTGTCTCTCTGTCTCTCTCTCTGTCTCTCTCTCTGTCTCTCTCTCTTGCCATCTCTCTCTGTCTCTCTCTGTCTCTCTCTGTCTCTCTCTCTCTTTCTCTCTCCCTCTCTCCCTCTCTCTCTTGCCATCTCTCTCTGTCTCTCTCTCTGTCTCTCTGTCTCTGTCTCTCTCTCTCTCTCTCTCTCTCTCTCTCTCCCTTTTGCTCTCTTTTGCTCGCTCTCTTGCTCTCTCGCTCTCTCTCTCTCTTCTCCTCGGTCTTTTCCTTTCAATGTTTTCCTCTGTGTATAAGTCTATCTCAAAGTAAGAAAACTTCTGTGATCACCCATAAGGAAGACATCTCACGATTAACATCTGATAGCTATAAACTTTCTTGACAACTATTTATATAGTTAAAGTTTCACTGAAATAAATCTATGTCTCTTTTATTATATTTATTGTTTGTGGTTGTATTCATACTACCATGAGAGAGGCACTTGTTATAATGGTAAGTGATATCTGAGAAAATCTAAAATAATTGTCAGATGGCATTCTATAAACACACACACGCACACACACACACTCACATACACAAACACACACTTAATGCTCTTTTGACCCTCCCAACTAAACTTCACTAAAATCTGCACTTCAATTTTAAAAATAAGGCATTTCTTTAACTTCAGAATTTACCAAAGTGCTTTTTTTGCATGTTTATTTTAGCAGATATAAAGTAAAAATCGTGTTATCTTTATACCAAAGAAACATACACACTTTAGCAGAAGTTGTGCTAAAATTTGTGAGCAATTTTAATCAAAAGTTAAAGACTCATTTAAAGATGGCTTTTCCATGTTAACTGGGTGGGATTGTCATTGGATTAGTCACCCTGGACTCCTTGGCTGAAAACCAGTGCCCTTTGCCTATAAAGCCCTACTTTATATGTAAGACCATGATGCTCCATATAAATCATCCGTGCATGGAGGAGGAGCAGGGCGGTGTAGGCAGGATGAATGGCAGCTCTCAGAGTTGCTTTTCAGGTGTGTTATGTCCAAACACCAGGTGTCCGTAGGTAGGATGTTTGGAAACATCTAAATGACACTTTGGATTTTCACTCTTCGCCTTGATCTTCCCTCCCTTAAGTTGTCCTTGTTACTTTCTTCCTGCTCTTTACCACGGCACACCTATACCCTCAGTGACTCAGAACCAAAACTGCTGTGGTCATTGATTCTCTACTCCATCTGGACATGGCCCTCTTCACCAACCATGAATTCTTACATAGTCTGTTTCTAACATATCTGTCTCTCTTATATATCTTCTTCATTTGCCGAGAAAGTGATCTCTTTAATTAGTCCTTGTCTCACTGGACTATTCATGTTCTTTCTGCACTCCCTTCAACCTTATGTCTCCTGGATTAATTCCAGATTCTTAGAGATTTATACCACGAGATGAAGCAAACCATTTCTTTTGTGTGAAAGACAATTATTCCGTGCCAAGAACCTTGCCTTCTACTCTCTATCTTTACCATTGTTGCTCCTCATTCTGTTGTTTTTAAACACAAATCTTACATCTCATTTAGAGTTTCACTTTGCTATTGTTTTCTAAAACCGAGAGGATTCTCTCTCTTTGTCACCAAGGAGACTTTCTGCCTATACTTCTAGCCCTGTACTTCAGATATCACCACCATCATAAGCACTTCCACTCAGATAATATTTGAAACATAAGGAGAAATGCAAAGAGTCATTAACTTCCCACATGTTCTCAACATCTGCCTTTCTTCTAATTGGTTCCTACTGGTACCACCGCTTACAGTTAATAAGCTTCAATATCTTAATTATCTGCTTTTAAATATGCCTTCACACTAAACACTTATAACCTCTACTTCAGAATGCATTCAGTTTTACATTTCTCTTGTGGTTTTACAATCATTACACTGGTACTAACTTTTGGCTATAAGTTCTCTCATGTACTGCTTCTTTCCATTCTTCCTGGTACCACAGTTATCCTTTCATATAACAGATATCTTCACCATTCAAAAACTCAAGGAATATCATATAGTTCCTTATTATGCACACTTTGGGGGATTCCTCTTTCATTTGCAATACACGCATAATCACTTGTGATCTACAACATAAGGCCTTTTTCTGCATTACATATGCTGTTTCATGTACCTAAGATAGTCTTCCTCTGACTCCTTGCATACCCAATCTTTTGTTTAATTTAAGCATTACTTTAAAAGTCTGTCTTCAAACCACTATACACTCTTCAATATGACAAGCTGCTTTCATTCTTTATGACAATAACAACTGTCTAAAATTTCTTATTCAATTTATACAATTGTCCTAATACTGTATCTGTATACTAGTCAACAAGAGAATTTGAAACCTTATACCACCTATCAACTCAGTTCCTTAAAATCATAATCTATATAAGAATTATCATTTATTCTTTATAATATGTAACCCAAATATATATATATATATATGAATGAAATGGGGGATAGTAGGGATAACTCAAGTTTTTATTCAGATGGTGAATGCACTAAAACCTTGTATAATATTGCAATAAAGAGAGCCTATATAAAGCATTGTATTATATGTCTTCATTTACTTAATTATCTAAACTGTGATTACATCTGTGAGGGATCTATTATGGTAACCCTAGCTAAGATGCCTAGTATAGGGGATACAGAGTCTGAACTGGCCATCTCTATAACAAGGCAAGATTTCTAGTGGAGGGATTGAGACACCAACCCAGCTACCAAACCTTCAACCTACATTTTGTCCTGCCAGCAACGTGTGCTGGGGTAAAGGTAACAGAGAATTTGTTGGAGTAGCCAACCAATGACTGTCCCAGCTTGAGTCTCATGCCAATAGAAGGAGTCCACCCCTGACATTGCCTGGAGGGGCAGAAACCAGAGGCCAGATAAACCATAGAGACCTAGGAAGATAACCCATAGAGACCTAGGATAGAACCAAATACACCTGACTGGCAAGAAGTAGGAAAGCATTTCTAATAATGTTGTGCTATACTCAAAGACAGGAGTCTGTTATAAGGATCCTCAGAGATGCTCAGTCAAACAGATTCAAAGACAAATAGTCAAACATGAGGAAGAACTTGGTGAATCCTGAGGAAGAAGGGCAGAGGGGTCAAGAGCCAGAGGGGTCAAGGACACCAAAAGGAAACCAACAGAATGAACACACCTGAACTCATAGAGCTCACAGGGACTGAATCGAAAATCAGGGAGTCTGAATGGGTCTAGCCTAGGCATCTGCATATATGTTACAGTTGTGTAGCTTGCTGTTTTTGTGGGACTCTTAACAGAGGGGACAGGGGTGTTTCTAACTATTTTGCCTGCTTTTGAAATTGGAAACTTTTTTCTTCTACTGAGATGCTTCATATGAGCAGAGGTACCTAATCTTATAGCAACCTGATACGACTTGATTGGTTGATATTCCTAGAAGACCTGCCCTTTTCTGAACGGAAATGAAGGAGGAGTGGATAAGGGGGAGGGAGAGGAGAAGAGGGGGGAGAGCTTGGAGGCGAGAATGGAGGTGAGACTGCAGTCATGATGTAATATACGAGAGAATAAATTATTAGTAATATGATTCTTAATAATAATGAAATAAGGGGTTAGTAAGTAAAGACACATCTACAGATATCTTGTAGCCAACTGAAAGGATGTAGCCAGGTGCCTACATAGTGAGTAATGATAAAGTAGCAAAGATGTGAAGCTAATGAAGAGCTATTTCTTACTGAGCCCAACTCTGTTCTTCATATGAGAATAGATTTGTTGTAAGTTTACCCAATGGAAAAGACCATGGCTTTTGGACAGCATCCACTCTCGCTTTCAGGAAAATCTGAGGTCTTATTAGAAGAGCTAAAAAAATAGTTACCCACAGGCTCTTCTGTGGGAGATTGTGATCTCTCAAAGCCATTGAGATCTTCCCCTAGCTAACCACAAACTCCAGGAAATTCCAGTCAGAGATGAAAGAGATTGAACGAGATGAGAACAAATACGCAATACAAGAATAACTCAAAAGCATTTGAGAGTCTATAAAATACCTTACTCGATGGTTGAGAACAGTAAACATATACCACAGCTGATAGAATGGAAGCTTTCAAAATTCAGACAGCTTTTCACACACATACGAATGAACTTAAATTTAAAAGATAAAACAACGGCTCCCTGCACACAATCGATAAAGGGATGGATTTAATAAAATCGTTAGGATGATTTGAGGTCAACTATAATTAATTCAGTGGGTCATGGTCACAGAAGCATTCATGCTTGTTTCCTAAATATTACCACTGCAAATTCAGTTGGAAAAGTGTTTTCGACCACTACCACCATAGTTATGGTTTCTTGCTAGACTGGCCACATTGTTGCCCAGTTCTTAAGTTCTTCTGTTTTGATTATACTGACTCAGTCTTATGCCTGTGTGATTCAGTCCTCTCCCACATCTCTCTGCACATGCTTCTGTGTTCCCATCTCTTGCTCAGACCTGTCACAGTGGGAGTTTAATAAACGCTACTTAGCTACAATGATGTTCCATTATTTTCCTTTTCTTCCATCCACTCCTCTCTCTTACGATTGTATTGAAAGTCAATCATCAAGGCTTCCTGAGTTCATTTCCCAACAACACCTACTTCTTGCTGCTGCTCAAAAGTAACTGTAATCTCTAGCACAGTGGACCCAGCGTCCAGCTTTGTCTCCATGGGTACCAATACTCAAACAGTTGAAAATTAATAAAATCCATGCCATACTATATATTTAATACGTATGGCAAACTTCTTTCTGGTCTCCAAATTAGTTCAGAAGAGTAATGAAAATAAAAACAAAATACTGTTGGAATTCAAGTAGTTTCATTTTCACCTATAAGTATATTTGTGCAAAATTTACAGACATTTTTAATAATGTTCAATAACTCACAGTCTAATTCTTTTTATCACAGGGATAAGGAGATCAGTGCTGTTGCAAAGATTCTAATAAGTGAGGACTAGAATATCAAATTCCCAAATATCACACTATATTTATTTATTTTATGTTTACATAAATTTTATAGCAGTTTCCATATAACAACCCTGAAAAGGGAATGGGTATTTATTGAAATTTTCTTGTATTCTAGGACTTGGGCAAGTCTTTCATAGCCAATCCACAAATACGTTAATTTAGAATTAATTCTGCTTTTAAAATGATAAAATTATATCTCAGGGATAACATACAATTACACAGTGGTCCTCTATGGCAGAACATGAATTTGAAACACTCTTGTTACTTACTGAGTGCTACAAGGTTCCATATTTTACTGTCTCCACAGCACTAAGTATTAAAAGAGTTTATTTGTTCCATCACTCAGGTACTGAACGTAAGATGAGCTGAGGTGAGCTGCTCTAAGAAGTGTTAGTGAGGGTGAAGTAGATTGCTGCTAATGAAACAAAAAATGACTTTCCATCCTTAGAATGAACTTAGTAATTTATTAATTGTTAGCTACACCTCATTTTATTTAAAGAGCATCACACACACAGAGATCACTCTCAGCCAAAATATAAGCATATAAAAATGCCATGCATTTTAGCATGTGCTTTTTGTCTTGTAAACTGTAATAGTCTAATATAACATAGGTCTTCCTTTCATTTGGAAGAATGAATAGTCGCCAGCTATATTTTCCTTTAATCTCAAAAGAATGTGGAATGATCCAAAGCATCAATACATAGAGGGCGCTTCAAGTGAGAGTTACTGAACCTCATTTATATACACATATGAGCATCACTAGAGAGTAAGTAGTGACAATGTTCCTCTTTTGTTTGGTTGTGTTTGGTTTACCAGAAGCCAACAAGGTCTTGGATTAGATCACTTTCAGCTATGGTAATCTCTACCTGGAAGCATGGTGTTGTCACACAGTTTGGTCAAAGATCAGCACTGCATTTATAAATTCATTCTAAACTACACAAACATTCATTCAATAAAAATGCATTGACACTATTCCTGTCCTGATGTTATCTAAACATCAGCTGTATTTTATGAGCGTATTTGGATTTCTTTATTCAATCAGCAAATGTTTCTGGAACACTTGTTCTGGTTATTTTATACGGGAAAAAGAAAGGGAAAGCATCCTCTATTAATGGGCCAACACTTTATGAGAAATTTTATAGAAATGTTGACACTTTCTATATAAAAATGGAGAGCATTCCAGCCTATAAATATAAAACCTAAAGTATAATTTTCCTGGTTGTTCAGCATAGGTAAGATTCATTGATTTTTCCTTAAATATGAAATAATTATGTATATTATAGCCATGTATATCACTTTCCACAAACTCTCTTCAATTCAAATAAAAGCATTTTGAACTAGGCTATATTTATTATTATTAATTGCTTTTAAATATATCCAAAAAATTCAACAATTTTATTGAATAGGTGAAATATAACCTGCACCAGGGGTTAGCAATTACAATCAACTGAAAATACTGAGCAATTAGATCTTAAGAAATAACTTGTGCTTGCTTTCATTGCTGTGTTTAGATGGGTTTAAAGTCATGCCCTGTCCTGGAAACCTAGCCAACTACCTGAGGCAAATGAAGTCATGGATCTTGGAGAGGAACCTACAACTGTCACTTTACTAAACCAGAATAATCCGTAACTGCATTCTCAACATTTGTCCTTATACCCACAGATAGTTGTAATCCTCATCCTTCATCAAAGAAACTCCTCTTTGCTAGATATGGTGACCATTACAGAAAATCACAACAGATCAAAAGGTGGAGTTGTGGAGGAGGCCATTCCCAATGGATACTTGTACCTACAACCCTAACACCTAAGGCTCTGGAATCAATGAAGAAGTGAAAAGACCATAAAACCCAGAGGATAAGGGAATGTTCCCTAGGAACTTCAGAAGCTACTGGCAGAAAGTATTACCAAGCTGAGTGCCTAAACATGAGCTGAACATGGATAAGATATGGCAAAGTGGATACAAGACAGGCCTCAAAGCCTCAACTCTATATAATTACTACCAACTAAGAAATGCTTGAGGGTCAGAAAAAAAGTATCCCAAAGGGAAGAGCACACTGATTGGTTATCCAATACCAATGGTCAACCCTGAAACATACATAAAAGTAAAATGTATACATGGAACAGGCTACACTTAGGTATTTAGGGATACATATGTGTATACATATATGTATGTAACAAAAATTAGCTTTAAAAAGTCATTGCAATTGGAAGAAACAATGAAGGATATTTAGGACAGTTTAGGGGTAGGAAAGGGAAGGGGACAATGACATAATTATAATCTCAAAACATAAAGAAATTAATTACACATATACACAATAAAATACCTGGAGTATTCAAAGGAAAACAAAATAGACAGAACAAACAAAAATCAACCAAACAAGACAAACACACACACAAACTAAAACCACTTTACATAAAAAAAATCCACTAAAAAGCAATAAAAGACTGAAATGTACTGTAATTTTCCCTTTAACATATGTGCAGTACAGATATTATAAGGTCTTATTTTAGAAAGTAAATATCTAGAGACAGATTACTTTTTAAGGCCATACAGTATCTATATGTAGCTGGAAGAAGTGAACTCATACCACTACGTCAATCTTTTTTTCTTTGGAATTTATTATCTATCTCTATCTATCTCTATCTTTATTTATCTCCAGCTTTCATTATATACTTCTTTATTTCTACCTCTCTCTATATATCGTCTGTGTTAGATATACTTACATGTAGATATATGTATATATAACTGTGTATCTATATATCTATATATCTATAAGTTAGAGTTAACTTCTCTGAATGCTCAAAAGGGTTATCTACTCCTCTATACTTCTATATCAAATAAACTTAAAATGTTCTGTTATTCAGTAAACTTAATCAAGACATTTTCTAAATTAAATTGTTAGTGAGCTATAAATTGTTTAACTTGTTTCAAAACAATTTTCTTTCAAGAGCTGCTTTTACTGGCATGAGCTACTTGTTGGTCTGATGCCTACTGAGGCATACTACACAGTAAATGTCAGGCTGCCTAAGTTGGCTCAGGTTTTTTTTTTTCCAAGCAAATTCATGTTTTAACCTGGAAACTGTTTCACCTCTGCCAATGCTCTTGGGCTATTTTTGTCAGGGATAAAGCATTCCAGGCATTGCTCCTAATGGATTGTCTGCTACAAACTAACAACCACTTAAGTTGGTATAAGGTATCATTAGGGGAAAACTCTTCAGAAACTTGGAGAAGGATGAAGATTTACAGGCTCAAAGATTTGGCAATTCTCAAATCCTTAATCCAACTTTTTGAACATTTTCAATCTCCATTTGAAGCTACAAGAAAAAAAAATTACCTGATATTTTTCACTTCTAGCTATAGAAAGGAGACAGTCTTCTTGTCCAAAACTCTCTCCGTAAAACTCAATTCTCCTTTCTGATGAGATAGTTAGAAGGATTTACTTATGATATATGTTCTTGTTTTAAAAATACAACCAGAAATATTCTAAGTACCTAACAGTAATGTGAAAACCAATGCTTTAGGTAATTATTTAAAAGTGTAAAGCCAGACTCCTCCTAATATGTCCATTAAGTTATATTTTCTGAGACCCTTTTATTTAGGATTTATATGAAAAAGGATGTCTGGTTATAGCCTGCAAGAGATTGACATACTTTCCTATTTTTAGCAAAAGCTTTCTGAAACAGTTCAAGTGAAAGTCAGGGAAAGTTAAAATGGTCCTCAAAAATAATGATAAAAACCTATATAACTGTTTTGACTGTTTGTAGTCAGTACATATTTATTTAGAAGGAAAGTATGGGACTCTTCTACACAACAGCAATATTCTGCTTCCTGGAAGACTTGATGAATGTTTTAACCAATTCCATCTCCTCAAGTGTTAGAAATCATGTCTCTCACAAGGTTTGGTGGCATATGTCTGTTACATCAGCAGTCTGGAAGCAGAGGCAGGAGAGTTGTAAGCTCAAGGCCAGGGTGATTTTGAAACAGATTGATGTTGTTTCAAGCAAGGCACAGGAGTCACATCTAAGTATTCCAGTGTCACCTTGAAGTATAAGTAGTTCTTTAAAGTTTTTATTAAGTGTTCTTATTTTCTAGTTATTCACATTAATTTATGAAACAGGTGAAGACAAATCACACTCATAAATGTAGTCTGTATGAATAATTAAATTGGTTAAAAAATACAAGTTCCATCATTGAAAGTTTGTATAAATATCAAATGGATCAGTGTTTTATTATTTGCTCCTTTAGCTTTTATATGAGGAAAAACGGTTGCCTAGTAACCATTACATATACCTTTTCAAAAATTGAATAGATTGTTGGAAAAAAATATCAACCTAGATTTTCTATATTTTTAGTCACACTGACAAAATTCTTATTGGCAAAATGTGCAACAATACTTAGGCTTTTGTCACAGTTTTTCTTGTTATTCTGAAACTAAAATAAACAATCCATCCCCCACCCCCCGAAAATGGTACTTTTCTAATTAAACATGCAATTAGGACATTTAAGCAGATTACTGCTGATTATAGTCATTAGAATCTTTAATCTGGGGCTCTTTCATTTACATGAAAGTTTAAAGGTAAAAGCCCAAAACAATTTGGGGCCATGTAGCATTCTTGAATTTTCCAAAGAAAACCTTACCAAATGTTTTAATGAAACTCCAGTGTCAATTGATCTGTTTTGAGTATTGAGTCGTATGCCACACCAACTTGCATCATATGCCAAATAAGGAGAAAAGTAATAATGGTCTTCCTAGGTTGAGGAGAAATTATAACTTAGTGCACAAAGCTAAACAAACAACTGTATTACAGGTCTACAACATGCCAGGCACTCTGCTAGGTATGAAAACGCAATGATGTCTAGACAGATGTGACTCCACCCTCTATGAGCGCTAGACCTCGTTAGCTGAAAGTTCTTATGCCTCATCTTTTGCAGATCCATTTATATTATGTCCATGTCTAAAACTCCCAAATGCGTACTTCTTCTGAGCCTAGTTATAGGACCATCGCATCCTGCTTAGTCTTGGAGGATTTAACACTGCTCCATGAAAGAAGAAAAGTAAAATGACATGCAAAAATTAAAATCAACATGCAAAAGTCTCAAAACTGTATAATCACCCCCCCCCAAATTTTCAGCAATCTTTATTTCTGTCTTCTGAAAAGATGCAAATCTAGCATCGTTCTCTTCAATATATTGATCCTGTGACAAATATGCTGTTTAATTCTTTCTTTTTTGTTTTACAAATTAGACGCATATATTCATAAATCCTCAAAATGTGTATCTTACAGAATATATTTCACTTGGCTCTCTAGTTCTCATTAGACAACTATTATCAATCACATTCACTATGAAGCAGTGACTGACTCATCATTTAGTGAACAGATTTGTTGTTTAGGTGTTCAGGTGAGGTTATTTAAGCCCTATCAATCCTGGTCGATGAAATGGATAAACTTGACCCTGAAATCATTTTCATCAGTTGCTTTATCTGGAGAGGGTGAACAGACCAACCCAAACAATAAGACCTTACATAAACTGACATACTATACTAAATCTATTTCAAGGCCCAACATGACACTTTTAATACTCAGTTTCAAGTACTCATATTTTATGTCATTGACTTATGCTGTTCTCTCTCTCTCTCTCTCTCTCTCTCTCTCTCTCTCTCTCTCTCTCTCTCTCTCTCTCTCCCCCTTCACCTCTGTTTTTACTCCAGGCTAAAAAGTAAAAATCTGTTAAAGGAAGCAATTAATCACTGGAGTGGCTTACACACATCCTCCTCATTTCTGCCTTTGCTCACACCCTCAAATTGAGGTCATAATAAATCATGACCCTTAGAAACAGCTTTCTATTTTCTCAAGGGAAACTTGAAATGCTGTTAAACTTCCAGTTCTTCTGTATGTATCTCTTCAGCACAATTTTTTTGTGTTTAAAATATCCTGCTAAGAGTGTTTGTTTTATGGCTAGACCAGAAGGTGCAGTATCAGAAGTGACACAATAGAAACGGACTGTGGAGTTTAGTAAAGACATCCAGGGGTGAACTCAAAGGCTTTGGTGCACTCTTACTTGCCACACAAGTGATGGAATCCATGAACTTGTAAAGCAATCTTCGCAACAAACAATCCCGAAGACAAGATTTGGTTGCAGAAGCGCAATTTGTTTACAAAAATCCAATAAATCCAAATTTTTTTTACACAGTTTCCAAGTGTTTAACGAAATATAAAAAAAGCATTATAGTAGTAACACAACTAAACTTCACAGCAGAATTGAGGCTGGGTACCTGGAGAAGGTTTTTCTGGAGTATTTTTAAATACTTTGTCACCATTCAAACATGAAGCTAGTTGTAATGGGCATCACTAGCTACTAAAAAACCCAAATCATTGTCTCTTAACATGTAATAAAGCATCCTTATTCCAAAAATACCATATTTATCATATTTATCACATGGTTGGCTCATAGAAGTGGTTAACAAGGCTTCACAGT
This sequence comes from Grammomys surdaster, assembly GCF_004785775.1. Classification (NCBI taxonomy): domain Eukaryota; kingdom Metazoa; phylum Chordata; class Mammalia; order Rodentia; family Muridae; genus Grammomys; species Grammomys surdaster. The sequence continues at coordinate 12,841,016 of NW_021605377.1, read as the reverse complement.
ATTTATTGTAGTGTTTTTTAGTTTCTTAAAGAAATCCAGACAACTAAATCAAGTAGATATTCGTGTGCAAAACAGAAGTATGAAGAATCACTTTAAAGTTGTATTGCTATATTATCAGGCAGACACCTTAAAATAATTATATCATTTCCTACCTTGTAATTGTATCCATTTAAATTTACACTAAACATATTATGACAGGCACAAACAGGCATAATGAAGAGGAGAGGAGAGTGGCTGGAATGCCCATTTTATTATATCTGCCAAAACAGATGTATTAAAAAAAATAAAGAGTGTCTAAAGTCCTTTCATTATTTGGATAAAAATGTAATATTTGAGTATAAATAAAATAGTTTTTGTTGTAAAATATGAATATAGATATTATCCCATTATTCCAGATTCAATTTCTCTCTCTCTCTCTCTCTCTCTCTCTCTCTCTCTCTCTCTCTCTCTCTCTCTCTCTCTCT
>NW_021605377.1:12805807-12840542 GCF_004785775.1 Grammomys surdaster | reverse complement strand
TCTCTCTCTCTCTCTCTCTCTCTCTCTCTCTCTCTCTCTCTCTCTCTTAATTCAGGCTGTATGTATTAGCTCAAATTATAGTGACAATAATAGAGATGTAAAGCATGAAGCGGCTTGGCTTCTCTTTGAATGCCTAAGCCACCTAAAGTTCTCAAAGACACACAGTCCACAAAAAGCACTTCATGGGAATGTTTGAGCTTTGGAACTTTCCAGATTTTAGAAATGTCCCAATCTCAGGGGAACCTAAGCATTGTTTCCAGATTATATCGCCAGTTGTACTTCCTCCCGCCCCCTCCAACAAGTGAGTAGAAATCCAAGTTGTATCTTTCCCAAACTCTTAAGGTTTTACAAAAAAGTGACCTTCTAACGCAGTGTTTAAACAAAAATAGATCTTGTACTTCTTCTCTCCCCGAAAATTCAAGACGAAGTAAAGGTAAAACGTTAGTGTTAGTGTACTCAGACTGCCATGAAAGGAAAAGAAAATTAAAATCAGTCATGATTTCCTGTGATCCTTGTTCGGGATTCTTCTATTGTCAATACAGGACCTATATTTTGAAGAGCTAGCTGGATCTTCATTCTAAGATCCCCCGATTCCCCAAACAGTTCTCAACAGAACCAAAGTTTAAGGTAGCATATTTTCATTCTTAGGGAACTGAGTCCAACACACACACACACACACACACACACACACACACACTTTTTTTTTTGTTTCTTTACCTGTTTTTATGTCGTGTCTTCAGCAAGTTCCTTCCAAAGGGAGCCATGGTCTGTCCGGCAAGGCAAGCAAATAACACAGTCCTTATCTCAAAGTAATCTGGGCCCTGGGAGGGGTGTTTGGGTCTCTCTTGTGAAGGGAGGAAGGCTGGAAGCTTCCTTTTCAACTCCTCAGATGTTACTTGCTTTCAAGCTCATTAGCAGCTGGCTGAGAGAGTTGCTGGAAGTTGTGCAATTGCTGCCTAACTTTGAACTGCGGGGATTGTTGTGGCTGCTGCGCCTAGGGAGACCAGCCCAGCTTCAGCCTGGAAGAAGGTGTTTGTTTGGAAGCTCAAAAGATAGAGGAGAGAGAGGGAGAGAGGAAGGGAGAAAGTCAGAGAGGGAGGAAGGGAGGATAGGAGGGAGGAAGGGAAAGAGAGGAAGGGAGGGAAGGAGGGAGTGGAGAGCCTCTATTGTGTGTTGTAGCTATTTGCCAACTAGCTAAACTCTAAGACCTGCCAACCCTACAGGCATGGTAATAGCCATGGAATGGGGATTTCACTCGACTTGGAAACCCCCCATTCCTGCTTTCCACACCCAACCACACAAGGTGTACACACACATAAAAGATTTAAAACTAACCCCCTCCCCCCCTGCGGCCTCCTGCCAGCCAGCTCCAGTCAGTGAAAAGTAATCTGATCTTGGCAAACAGGAATGAGCAGGAGGAACGCTTTCCCTACCTACTCCATACATACAAAATAAAAACCCTCCCCTTCCCTGAATGCAAGCGTGGTAAGCCGGGTTGAGGGGTGCAGCTACTAAGAAAGCAAGTTCCCTAGCTCTCCATATAAAAATAATAAAAGGAGGGGACTGGGTGGTGCAGAAACTGTGAAGGACAAAGGGCTGCAGGATTAGCAGATCACTGCTTTGTGGTAGCTGACCACCAGGGTGCTGACAGCCTTGTGAGATCACATGCTGTGCCTCTGGGACCTTTGGGAGCACCCTAAGAAAAGTGAGCTACTTGCCACCCCTGCCACCTTTAACAATTGAACAGTAGAAGGGAGATATAAATAGGTATATTGTCAAAGTGGTGTGTGTGTGTGTGTGTGTGTGTGTGTGTGTGTGTGTGTGTGTGTGTTGGTATGTAAAACTCAAACCTATGACCTAGGCTTATGAGAAAGTGAGGAGAGAAAGTGTGTGTGTGTGTGTGTGTGTGTGTGAGAGAGAAAGAGAGAGAGAGAGAGAGAGAGAGAGAGAGAGAGAGAGAGAGAGAGAGAGAGAGAGAGGCAGACACAGGAGCTACAGGGGGATCAGTGTCCTGGAGGGTTTACTCTGAATCTTATTTTGAAGAATCTACTACCAACCCTCAACCAAGAATGACTCCCTAAAACACAATCCAGTTCCTAATCACAGGCCGGAGGGGTTGGGAGGGTGGAGGGGGAAGGAGAGAAAAATGAGCTGTGGGCCTTACAATTTTCTCTATTCAGGTTGATGTCTTGAGTTCCAGGAAAGCACACAGATGGTCCCTGTTTTCTCTGGAAATCCTGCCTAGACAGCAGCAGCAAGCAAGACATGATTGCAAGGAGTCTTTTTATTTTATACACACTTCAGTGTTCATGACTTCACAGTGCTCAGAAGAACCATTTTTCATTATGTAATCACAACTTCATCTGTAGGATATGTATGCATATGATTTTATGTTAATTAAAATTATATTTTTTCTTTATCATTCTATGTATAAGTTATGCATATGACCCTGAATCACTACAAATTGGAATTATAGATATTAATAATATTTTATGGCCCTGGACAAACTGTTTAAGAATATATAACCATTTTTAATTCCAGAAAAAAGCAATTTCAGTAATAAAGGTACCAACTGTATATTTTGTTGCCCTCTGTGTTTAACCACATGAGCGTACATGCACATTTTTCATGCTTGGTATTTTTATATGTATGTGCTTTCTATGTAATAAAAACCACATAATCTTAGGAATACTTTGGTTTTCTTTCTTTGCTTACACATATAATGATTTACATCATTAGGGAAGCTTGTATAGTTTCTCCAAGTTATTCTACATTGAGTTTCTGTAGACGGACTGTTTACATATTAATTTTAACCAATCATAAAAATGTTTTCATTTGCTAATTAATCTCTCTCTGTATCTTATCCTTTTGGTACCTACCTTTGTTGGCATTATTTGTATAAGTATGTATGTATACTATATTGTTAAAAAGGACTTCTAATGGGGGAAGAGGAAACATTGCATCTTTACTAGCATAACCTTTATGCTGCTTTCAAGTTATCACAAATGAGTTACCTTTAACAGGTTATTATTTCTCACATAAAATATCCTATTAATACTCTTCTCAGCAAGCTCTTTCATGTAGAAGAGTTAAACGCGGAGAGGTTTGTATACATTAAACACATGCAGCTTTATTTGTCAGTTATATATCAATAATGATGGGGAAACAGCACAAAATGTTACCATCTCTTAGTTATTAAAAGCAGAAAGAAATACAAAAACATGGACCGTATTCCTTATATAGAAAAATAAGAGAGCAGCAAGCCTAGCTCTATCCCTAAATGACAATAACAAATTTATGCTTTATAAAGTCTGACCTACTGACAAGAAGATATTGCATTTGTAATTGGAAAGGGAACTTTATTCTGATTTTATACATTTGTCTGGTTTTTAATATTCAGATGCCCTCCTTTGCTAATACAATGGTCAGAAAAATCTTATTTTTACATGTGTAGTATAAAGGAACATGCACTTTTATGAATGAACATAAGTTTGTACAACAGTAACTTTCAAAATATTCAACACTGAAGCCAAATTTATCATCACAGTTCTCCCAAGAAAGTAATATTTCTGACAAGGGCTAATGCTCACTGATATTTCTTCAGCTAAGTAAATGATACATTGTGTATAAAATGTAGACATGGGGTATTAAGCTAAATACTTTTTTCCCCCAGATTTATCCCAAACTTGAAAATAAGGCAAATCATGACTACTTGAGATTCTAGTGATGTAGTAGTACCCTTGTCAAATAGTAACTCTTAAGGATTATTAGAGGGTCTGAAACCATGTGTCCTTGAAGTAGTCATTGAGAGGAAGAGACTACTGTTAAATTATAAAACAAGGTAAGTATGCTGTGAACAACTTTGTTTCAGGAGCAATCCAAATGATTTTGATGGTAGATGATGGGTAGTGTATCTCTCCTCTCTTTCTTTCCATCTCTCTTTCTATCTCTTTCTGTCTCTCTGTCTTTCTGTCTCTGTCTCTGTCTCTCTCTTTCTCTCTCCTCTCTCCTCTCTCTCTCTCTCTCTCTCTCTCTCTCTCTCTCTCTCTCTCTCTCTCTCTCTCTCTCTTTCCCTCTATCCTCTCCTTCTCTCCCCCCTCTCTCTCCCCCTTCCCCTTCTCACTCCCTCTCTCAGAACAAAGTTGAGCCCAAATAGAAAATGCATACTTTCAGTGTTATGATTGGAACCTGCTTTGGAATCTTTAGAGGGTGGAGGTCTTCCTGTTACAAACCATTCACTATAGGTAGTCTTTAGAGGTTCTATCACGCCTAGTTTCCATCTGTGTTCTGTGCCCAGGTCTATGACCAAGCTGTGAACAAGGACCACCTGTCTGCCTTCCATTCCAAGGTGAACTGAACTTGCTCTGAATCATGAGCAAAGTGAATCTTCACTTTCTTAAGTACTCTCTCAACGTGTGTCAGATCTTGTTCACAATCATACAGAAGTAACTAACATCTTACCTTTCATATTTATATTGACATTTCAAAAATCAAAAAAAGTCATTAAACCTAATGACAAAGTGAACATTTCCCCGAATAAAGTAATCTTATTTAAGCTGTGATTCCGTTCGTATCACCAAAAAGGTGAACAGTGTTAAAAACACTTTGACAGAAAACCTCTACTCCTGGAGGCTATCAGCAGGAAATATGTGTACAGATTGTTGGTACAGTTCATTTTTAAAGTGTGGAACTGAGCTCTATTGATATCAATTTTGATATCATGAAGTCTCATTCCTTGTTGACAAGTACCTTTCAAGACTATTTGAACTACTCTTTGCATGCACACAATGGGAAGTAGAGCCTGGCACATATTCATGGCACTTACATCAACACCTCAATTATCTACCTCCTCCAGGACATTAGAAAGCTAAGCTTTTGAGAATATAGCTCTTATTACCAGTGTCAGGAGATGGGAATGGATTGGGGAGATGCATGATAAAGACTCTAAAGCAGCAAATATATGAGATGAACAAGTTCAGAGAGTAATCTACAACATGGAGGGCAGGGGAACCAGATAGTAAAACCAGGGCTTTTGCTTAATGACTGGATTACAACTGCTCTTGCCATAGAAAAATACAGTTGTTTCCAAAAACTTTCCACTAGTACAAAGGATGTCATGATTTTCTTATCATGAAAAATGGGTATATTTTCTAATTTGTTCCATTATATAAAATGCTTTATATAAATGTTTTTCATCGGTTACATATCTTAAATATAAAATAACAATTAAAATAAACATAAAAAATACCATCCTGATTCCAGCTTAAATCTTTTAAAGCACTTATAGAGTCAGCTATAAAACCCAGTATTTTTGTGAGCTGTTATCATTGAGTTTTATTAACTCTAGCCTATGTGACTTCACTAAGTTGCACAGAAGTTAAAGTTTCAATGTTCTAACTATATTGGACTCTGTGTTAAAACTCTCCCATTTCCTTTTAGGGACCTTAGATAATGGTTAACTGGTCTGAGCCTCAGGTTTCTGCTATGGAAAATCAAGAAAGCATTAATTCTGTTTTCTAACTTTGTTATGAAGTGCAACTTTAAGGGGAAGTTTTTCTTCAAAACATTTTATACAGACATTTTATAATCTCTGTACTAGTCATTTCCTCTTCACATTTTAACAATTAAATTGGCTTGCTTGATTTTTTTATCAGAAGCATCTGTGTTGGTATGAGCCAGTTTTCCCTGGGGGCTGTGTTAAAAAGAGCAGCAGACCTGAAGTTCTAAGTCTGGGATTACATACAAGTGACTGTGAGGCAATTTGTCACCACTTACATGGTAATCTGAGAAGAAATAACATACTGGATAGCTTGTTAAAATGAATCTGTTCTCCTGATTTTACAAACAACAACAAAAACACCACTCTCAATTAAGGGAAAAAATAATAAAATCTGTAGCCTTTTGTTCGGACAAAAGAGAGAAGATGAGAAATAATTCCAGCTTGTCAGATGGGAGGCATGAACACCAGCCTGTGTGTCTTCATCCCATCAGCATGTGGCTGAGAAAAGGACATGAGATCCAACAGAACTGTCTACAGAAGAATGTACAAATATCCACCCATAGTTGTGAACAACGAATAGTTCAGCTGAGTTCTAAAGGCTGAGCAGGTTCACTGTGGCTGTTACCCAGTACATGACTGTCATCTGCAGTTCTTGCCTGCCTTAAATCAGCTCATGCTTATAGAAAGTGCTTCTGGAACCTGGGATGGAAGTGGCTTGCTCACGACATCATTGAATTCCTAGATGTAAGTGTCAGGGCTTGTCAAATATCCTGAGAGGTTTTCCACCAGGGAGAAATAACAATCTCAAAATGTTGTGAGCAAAGAGAAGGAGCTGAGAGTCCATTTTAGCTACAAGACCTATGGTGGCCGTGCCTTTTCAGTTCCCCCATAAAAGGCTAGAAAGACACTCCTAAGCTTTGTAGGACTTATATAGCTGGGGTATATAATGAGTCATCCAGCTTCAATGGGTGTTTCCATTAAAAATAGCTTTTAATTAATTAAACTCGGTGTTTGAATAGCTGACTGGCTGGGTGTTGGCCAGATACCTGTGACCTGAATAAAAAGCCAAATGTTTTTGCTAAGTAGCCATAGCTGTTATTAACTCTAATGGGTAGGTGACAAATCCATGTAAAGATGGGACAAGCAGATATTGCACAACTTCAGGGAAAGTTTGGAAAACTGGAAAACCTGGTATTGTAATAAAATTCCTAAAAAACAAAAAACAAAAAACATAAGTCTCTATAAATGTCTCAAAAGTACATTCACCTTAGTAAATAATACTGTGGTATTATTCTGTCTATTATGTAAGGTACTGTATATGTAACTTCTTATTTTGTCCCAGGTTGATGGTAAATGAAGACAATGCTATCCTAATATTATCCTTGAATCGAAAGTCAGCTATTGATTAACTGGATAACGATTCAAAACCAAAGTAAACCTAGAATTCAAGGTGACTTTAAAATTGGCCTAAGAAACATAGATGCTCTCTCTCTGTGTCCAGTTTTTCACTGTGGGAACAAAGATCATGGGGCCCAAGAATAAGAGCTCTTGTTAAGCTGTTTGACTTGGAGGGAACAGAACAAACACAGATTACATTGTTTATTCCAGTGAGTTATGGCTTGAAGTCAACTGACATATAAAAAACTAACAAAAGCAAAACAAAAAAATCCAAAAAGAAAAAACAAACAAAACAAACAAACCAAAAACCCCAAAACAAGCTGAAGTCTATAGACTGAAGGGAGATCATATTCACAAAAATATTCATGTTTCTGCTATGAATTCTGAATCCAGAAGAGAATAAATTAATTCATAAATTTCTGATAATTTTAGAGTTGGGCACGACTCCCCTGCAATATTCATTTAAAAGTAATACATCAGAAAACTATGAGGCACTAGAACTGCTTTTGCAAAATAACCGACGTTTTGTCTCTACAAAACATGTGACATGTTTAGTAATAGAAAAGTATTCACATTCCAAAGCATTAGACCAGTTTTACGGTAGACAACTTTTTTAATGAATAAAAATGGACATGGAAAAAAGAAGATTCTATGTTCTAGGTACTTTGTAGTTAGGTTCTTTTTATTTTGCTTTGCTAGTGATCGAATTTATTTTTTTATGCATGCTAGTTAAGAAAGTGCTGTCCCACTAAATTACAGCCTGCGCCTCTTCTTTTCCTTGGTAGAGGTAGTCTCAATTATTTGTTACCCAGAGAAACTCAATATCATAATCCAGGATGGCCTCAAACTTGCCAACCTAGAATTCACAATCCTTTTGCCTTAGTCTACAAATTCTGGGATTACAGATATGCACTACTATACCTGGGGTAATTCTTTACATTATCCATTATGAGTGAGTGATTTTTGTTCCAGAGAGTTGATAGCAGGGTATTGCATCAGATTCAGAAAGAAAATCACCAGTCATTTCTATCTGTAGATTAGAGAAAAGGTTCAAACTTGCTTTATAATTGAGCATTTAAAAGTTTTAAAAGATATTTCTACCTGTTCTATTTAAACCACTGAGTTTTATTTAAATATTATCTGAAAGAAGAAAGTCTTATGTCTGATTTTCTCTTTTGGAAAGCATTATGTTAGTTAATTTATAGTAGAATATGCTTGAATTTAACGACGACTGTTCCTCCCCATTTACCTTTGACTCTTGTTTAATAGACATAAAGCCTAGAAATTGATTTGTTCTATGTGAAAAATAAATTCTATGGAACTTGTATCATATGAAGGCACTGGGTAAAAACTCCCATTCAAAGAAGAAATGGCACAATTCCAGTTTACAAAAGTGTAAGTCCAACGATATGTGTGGAGGGGATTATTTAAAAGAGCATCCTTGAATTGTGTTCTTTGTAAGTTACATTTGTAATGTGGAGAAATGGGAGACACACATTCTATGAGTATAGAGGAAAGTCACATAGCTGAGGGGCGAGAGCATACAAATGTTACTCTTACCTAAGCATTATCCACTATTTAATTAATGACCTATACCCATTTTGTTCATTGATCAATACTTCCCTCCTGTAGAGTAGACTGGAAAATGCTGCTTTTATAAAATCCATCCTCTGCTTTGTGAGTGTGGTCTGATTTTAGTACTGTGCCGTTCTCTTTCCTGCTGTGTAGAACCATTCTAGTCTCATGTGTATAAAAATCATAGTGATAATTGTTATGGATTGGATTATGACTCAATCTGAAATTATATAGTGAAAATTTAATCCCCAATATGACTTCAGGGATAGAACCTTTAATTAAATAATGAAGGTTAAAGAAATCACAGGAATAGGCATATAAGCAGTAAAGGTTCTGGTGTCTACAGAAATAGAGATTTTGAATTTCTGTTACTACCTAGAGTGCATATGAAAATTTGTATGAGTACAAAACAGTATTTCAGCTATAACCTAGGAAGAAATTCATAATTTGAAAGTGGATTTTTATGTCCTGCTGTTATGACTTTCTAACTTCTAAAATGGCAGGAATGTAAAGTTTGGCCAGTTTACCCACTTCATCTAGGTCGTATAAAAGGCTAAACAGAGTAGTAGGTTCTCTACACGCCAATGGCCTGGCACTGAAATTATTCACTAAAAAAAAAAAAAAAAATAAGTTAGTTATCTTCTATTTCTATTTGTTTTGGAATTAAAAATGCCTAATTTGGCACCTAAAGCTAGACTACCCCTTAGAATGCCTAACCAGTGTCCATACCTTCCTTTGATCTTCAATATCAATTTTTCAGTTAGTAAATTTATCCAACCACATCAAAGACATGCCAGATTTGTTAATGTTATTTAAACCCAACCAAAAGGCAAAGCAAACATTATACTATTATCACTATTGCTCAATAGAAAAACATTCAGTCAATGCGAATGAGGATATAGTCTGAAACCTTGAGGTACAGATCTGAAAGCTTATTATGCACCTTTGTGAGTGCAGATTCATGATATAATGTGTGATATTATGACATTGGCATTAAGTTTTGTGTGGTTGTAGTAGTCTGAGCTTGGGATAGCAATGATTATATATGTTCTTTTAGTCTCTTTGAGACTAAACCTATGAAGACACCAGAACCACAGCAGTTTAAGATCTATACATTCAAGTATGTCATTACCAGTTTTATTTGTTTTCTTTTTTCTTTTTTTTTTAAAAAAAACCTTTTTGATGGAAATAGAATTGCATTATTTCCCTTTCCACTGCCTTTTCTTCAGCTCCTTCTAGATACCTCCATTGAAAGATGTCCATGTCCCCAAGTTGATAATCTCTTTTTCTTTTATTGTATTTGTTACCTGTATGAGTGTGCGTGCATGTGTGTGAGCATGTTTGTGTGCATGTGTGTGTGTGCACACAAATATATAGTAATACAATCTGTTGAGTCCATTTTTGTTCTTTGTGTGTATATGTTTTCAAGGTTGTCCACAGTGTATTGACAAGCAATATAAGAGCTCATCCATTGAAGGCACTAATTCTCCTTTTTGTAATAATAACCTGGGGAAGAGGGGGGAGAATAATAAGGAAGGAAGACGGGCAAATAACATCAAGTTTGTTTGATAAAAGCCTCAAGAAATCATAATATTTTATAATTACATAAATTATAAAGATACATAATACATACAATTGTGCATATAATATATACATAATATAATAGTCATTTGTGCATACAATATATATTAATAGATAACACACACATATGCATGTGTAAAATAAATCTAAGTTGTGTCACTTGATAGTACTCCCTATGTGATATAGAGACTAATAAAAACACTGTACCAGACAAGAGGAACTTCCTTTTAAAGAATTTGTCAGGGCAAACCAAATGACTCCCAAAACAATACAGACTACCAATGTCACATCTTGTTATCTCTCAGCGATTGAGATGGGAATCCTAATGAAGAAGAAACCACACACTTATGACACACAACTCAGATGATTTGAACTGGATCTGACCCGAATGGCTCTTTTCTGTGAATATAGCTTCCATGGTTTCAGAAAATACTCTGCAAGCTGCCAAGGAAGGGAAGCAACTCAACAGTCTTATGCAGCTGTGATGCATATGAACCACGGCAATTATCAGCATGTCACAATATGCATAAAGGTGCAAAAGGGAGCACTCAGATATGGTTGGCAAGCATCAACTATCTAATTGAACATAAGGGCCACTCATCAATAGGGAAATTATGTCTGCTACTGATACATAACCAGATTTTGGAGATAGTGAAGTCCTGGACCTTAGAAAATAATCTACTACTGCCACTTTGCTAGTCCAGAATAAACCTCACTACATTCTAAATATTATCCGCATACCCACACATAAGTATAGCTACCAACTTTCATCAAAGAAGCCTTTCTTCACAGTAAATGGAGACCATCACAGAAAACCTCATCTGGAAATAATGTGGACATCAACAACTCATGGTAATCCCATCTTCAATGGACACATCTACACCATATTTCCTGCATCAATGGCTCTGGGGAAAGAGGGCAATGGAAATATTGTATGAACCAGAATACCAAGAAGTCTGCTGTGAAACAGTCTCCTTATAAATGAATGCATATGCAACACTAGAACAATAACAAATCAGTAAACATATTAACACTGAAGGAGGAAAATTTGTGGGATTCCATTCGTAAACAAACAAAAAAACTACAGGCAACGATTCACGTTTTTATATTACTCTTCTTAAGTGTCATCTGTAATCCAGACTGCTCTCTGTAGTTAATAAAGAGAGTAAAGGAAGCACATTAGGCATCTTGATAATAGAATTCTCTCATCAGTGAGTTGATAGATTTCTATTGAAAGCAGTGGGATATTGTAAAAAGAGCCCAGTGGATTAGACTTCTATTTAGAAACAAAGTTTCATTGTACTTGAGAGTCATAAAATTTGAGTAATTCTAATCTAGCAACATGGCTGTTCTGGTAAGATATCACATCCAAAGACCTTCTAGTTCTATGTGATCTGACTGGAATGCAGACATGCACAGGATTACAATGTATTCTGGGTGGAATTCAGACACATTCTTAGTGTAAATCTCTAATCCTAAGCAATGTAGATAAGGTTTGTTTGTAGAAGGAAGCAGCCATATTCGAAGGTAACTTCTAAGTGAGGGACAGACAAAGTGATGAATCAGAGAATAATTTGACAGAATGAGTCAGAGAGAGGATATTCCCAACTCACACAAGAACAATGGAAAAAGAAGTGGTTTAGGAGAACAGCACAGAGAGAGAAAAAGAGAGGAGGTAGTTTTACTAGGACAGTTTTACTGAACAGGTGGCAGGTGAAGATAGAAGGAGCCAGAGATTGAGAAGGAACTAAAAGATTAAGAGATTGCAAAAGTTAGTTTGAGGTCAAGAGGAACAATTCAGTCAAGAGCCAGCTGAGAGGATCCAGCTTGAATCAGTTAGCATGAAGAGGAATTTGTGCCAGAATACCAGATTTGGACCAGCCAGCCAGAGTTTGGAAAGAACAAGAAAGGGTGAGTTTATTCAGCAGTAAGCCTCCCAGAAGACAATTACATCTGGTGAATAAAAGTTACTCATATGTAAAAATTAGAATCTAAAATTATGGTTACATATATGAAAATGATATTACTGTAAGGAATGAAGAGACTTAATGTTTAGTCTTAATGTTAGTTATGAGAAAATATTACTCTTTTCATGTTTGTTCATTCAATAAGTGGAATTGATTGCTCTATTATTGAGTACAGAGTAGTTTGCAGTGACATTTCTAATTGATCAAAGTAAGTAAGGTTTGGTACATTGTTGTTCAAGAGTAGAATATATATATATATATATATATATATATATATATATATATAATTTTTCATGTTAGTAGATTTAATTTTCAGTATTAGGTTAATAAAGATTGCAGCTTCTACCTTGCTCTTGATATCCTATTGATTGTAAATGAGACTTTGAAGAAATGAATGTGCTGTGAATCTAAAGCAGGTTACAATGTCTACCTGAGTAGTTCATACTATTTTATCTTTTACTATATGACAAAGTACCCCCAAAATCAGCTTAATAAACCAAAAATTGACCTTTATTTTGGCTTATGTTATCAGAGGCTTTTAACCCGTGATTGTTTTAGATATACTGTGTCATGGGAAGCATGTGTGTGTGTGTGTCTGTGTGTGTCTGTGTGTGTGTGTGTGTTAGATTTATTTCTGTTCCATTTTTTTCTGCATCCTATTAACATTTAGTTTACTCTTATCTGTTTTATTATTTTTTATAGTATAATGTCAGTTTTATAATATTAGATCCTTTTACAGCATGCTATTTTTTGTTCTTAGGACTGTTTTTGTTTTGTATGCCTATGTTTTTGTGTGTTATTTTTAAAAATCTTTAAGTCCATGCTTCTAGTTTTTTGATTTTGGTTTTTTTTTTCAACAATTCATCTTTCATCCAGTTTGATTTTAATGACATGTTGCTTAATTTAGACATGCTTGTGAATGCTACAGAGCTCTTTTTGGGAAATATTTCTAATTTCATATTATAGTCATTAGAACACATCTTTGATGTGACTCAGTATAAATGAATGACAAAAAATGTAAAAGTAGTGGAAAAATATTATAATCATGGTATGATACAAATCCATTGATTCAATGTTTATTTTAGGATAAAGAAGATTATTGAAATTAAAGCTGTAAGTTTTGGAGTCAACAACAAATGAAAGCAAAATAAGAAAGAAAGAAGGAAAGAAAGGAAGAAAGAAAGGAAGGAAGAAAGAAAGGAAGAAAGGAAAAAGGAAGATAAAAGAAGAAAGAAAAAGGAAGAAAGAGAAGAGAAAGAACAGAATGGCAGCTAATGGAAAAAAAGGAAATAGTGGGGAAAATGAGCAAATGCTGAAAGTAATTCTATGAAAGGTAAATAAATTGATAAATATTAAACAGAAAGCAAAAGCATGGAAACTCAATAATAGCTGCCATTGAAAAAAATACTAGCGTAGATCCCACAGGAAAATAAATTACAAAGTACTGGATCCCTGATTTCATGAAATCATATTAATGTAATTTTAATAAGCTATATAATAGGGGAACATTACTGAAAAATACAAGTCACTGAAGAACATGCAGTCAGCACAAGGCAATAAATCTAAAGCCACGAACATGCTTATTGATACAGTATCTTGAACTGTTATTACTATCAGGACAGTAGGGAGCTTCCTTAATGATAGCACTGGAAAATGATCATTAAGATATATGAAGTTTAACATCAACATTTACTTAGGTATATTTTCCCATCATGGGAAAATAATCCCAGCAAGAAGACACTCCTTAAGTCTTAAACGAGACAGGTTATTTGGTTGAGTCTCTTCAGCACTTCAATATGGATCAAACTCATGACCATTTTCTCCTGACAGAAGAGCCAGCCAAGACAAAGAATAAAAAGAAAACGGTATTAAATAACGTAAGAAAATGTTATTTGAGTAGCGAGCCTGTGGTCTAGAAGCTAATCAGTCTGAGTTTACTGGAATATAGCAACAGAACTGAATACGCCAAAAGCAAGAGATAAATAGCAACAAGGCATAAAACACGACTCTCCAAAAGGAAAACACGTTCTAGTTCTATAAGGACTAGTTTAATGCCTCCTGCATAACGTTCAACTTATGGGGAAGCAGAACTAACAACAAAGAAACCTTCAGAGTAAGTCATCTTCTCAGAATACTTAGATTGGCGTCCCATGAATACCTCCCCATAGGGTATGGTATGAGATTAGATTTGTGTCATCAGAAGAAAATCGTTAAAGTGGCAACAACAATTTGTAATTAATTTAAGAACATCTAGACTTCATTTCTTTCTGTGACAAATAAAAGTCCAAGACAAGTTGCACATAACTTTTTCGAGGTCTATTATTCACTGGGTCAGTGACTCATGGTGATATTAAATATTGTCTGGTATTAACAAGAGTTCCCAGCTGTCACTGTCACTGTTACGTACAGGTGTCGCCACCTAGAGTACAGAGTGGGAAATGTTTTCTCCCCACCCCCCTCACCTCTCAGGTTAGATGTAAGTTCATTCACTGCAACTCCTCTGTTTATTATACTTACTTTATACCCAGTTACAGCAATGCAAAAAAAGCTATGGGAAGAAGAGCAAGCAAAGGTTAGGGAAACAGAGAAGAAACCAAAAAGGCTGTTGTAAATGTCTAAGGAAAACCCAGGCTGGTCTCTCAATGGTTCAGAGAAGTTGGATATCTGGGACCACAAAGAAAAGCATGCATCATGGTCAAATATACTCTGTATTCACCGTACTCTATTTAAAGAAAAAAATTCTCATTTAAAAAAATTCCCTATTATATTCTATATGTTTTATAGTATTTTCAATTTAAAGTAAAATTCAAATTAACTTGTAAAATTGTTTCCACAAGGAAAAGAATATAATTCTCTAAGATGCATGAATATGGGGAGGAGTTTTTAAATGTTTTTAGTTTAACTAAATAAATAACCTTTCTTAAACAAACAAAAAAGTGCATTGCAGTGCCTACAGAGACCATTTAAGTTGGCAACAGTAAGAAGAATTCTGAGGTAAAGAGTCTATATATCTAAGATCTGTCACATGGACACAGAGAGAAAAAGCACAGATAACACAATGACAAGGAGTACAAAACTTTTTTTGAGACAGGGTTTCTCTGTGTAGCCCTGGCTGTCCTGGAACTCACTCTGTAGACCAGGCTGGCCTCGAACTCTCGAACTCAGAAATCTGCCTGCCTCTGCCTCCCAAGTACTGGGATTAAAGGCATGCGCCACCACCGTCCTAAACATTCTATTGTTATACGCAGTGTATTTTCAAGATAAAGGTATTAGCTCATCTTTTATTGGAATAATATTTTCTCTATATTCAAACAAAATATTTCTGACTTGAATTAAGCATTGTACTTGTGGGATTAGAAGGAGTAACTGTCTTTGGCAATGAAATACATTTTATCTGTATCAGTATTCTACAAAGAATTCATACCCATACATAAGCCAACTATTATCTTTTCATTTTTAAAAGTGCTCACATTGTGTACAGAATCATATGGGTAATCATATTAACCTGGCAACATATCTCTCATAGACACGTCCGATAAATGAATTTTAGATTCTCATTTAGATTAGCCTTAGTCCTCTGATGTTGGTTTCAATGGCTGTCTGTAGACTATACTTTTCACTGTTGCCTCCATTTCTGACAACTTGATACTGCATAGTTGCTCTGTTCAAAATGATTCACCAAATTGGGAGGACTTAGACATCTTGTTAATATAGCTTACACCCACTTTATTCTTAATGGCAACTTACAAAATGTCATCTCTAATTTTAAACAATACTCAAGACTCATTGAAGGAATGAGTCTCCTATCTCCTCCTTTTTCATGTGGCTAAGAATCATCTCAAAATATTTCTTTCATGGCAGTCACACTTTAAAGAAAATGAAATCTCCTTTTTCAGATATTAGAGAAAATAGCAGTTTTGTAATGATAGGGTTGTTTCAAATTGCATTGTCCCATTTTATGATCAATATTTACAAAATACTTATTACCCAGAGCAGTATTTCTTGTTCTGGTAATGTAATAAAGCAAGATAAAGCAGGCTGTTATTTTTATACACAAATAGCAAGCACAAATAGACAAAACTATAAGTTATTAATTAAAAGTAGACAGCACTATTAATTAACTATTGCTACAAAAATATTGCATTATAAATGACTCCAAAATGCAATTCTTTAAAACCAATCAGCGAAACCATCTGAGATGAAAATGAATTAATTCAGCTAAACCTAGCTTAATTACAGAAGCCTCTGATTTATATTACACGGTTTATGTCAGGTGAGATTGCTTTAGCCATATGTTCCTTTTGGTGTTGGGTTCATAAAAGTTATTGTTTAGGCAATGGAAGGGAAATAAGAAATCAAGACTAATTCTTCAAATGCATACCAAGTCAATTTTCCTTCTGTTTGCTAACATCCCATTGGTCAATGTAAATTGTATAACTGAGGCCAGATTTAAATAGCAAGTGATAAATTTCCTCTACTCTAGGAGTCATCAGTGAGTATTTACTAAATAATAATCTAATCATAACATTCATTTTATTTATATAAAAAAGTTAGACATGTTTTAAAGAAAGCAAGGGGGTTTGAAATTTAGGGAAACTAGAAAGAAGAGAATGATATGGTATGGTGACAAGAAAGAGATAAGGGCCCACTTTGCCACTCCAGACTGAGACCAAAACTTTGTTCTAAGTACAAGCAAAAACTTTCAGTATCTTATAAGTAGAGAAAAACAAGAATGAGATTAGATTTTACAAACTAATTCTGTATCCTGTGGAATGTCTGCGTTGGAAGAGATCATGAGTAGCTTAGAGATGAGTATGTGGGTGGCAATGGTTGCAACTCAGGAGAAAGGCTTTGATCTGATGGATGGTGATAATAAAAGAAGACAAAGCATGAGGATATGGGACATAGTTTAATGACAGACTTCCATGGGTTTTTGCTAGTCCAGAAATCCTTGTAGATGGAAGACAGAAACAAACAGATGAAAGCATCCAGAGACTTTGATTACATGCAACTCAGCAAATCACAATTCTAGTAAATGAAGTAAAACATAAGAGGGAGAGGCTATGCCTAGTAAGTCATTTGGAGGATCCTAAAGGTTTACTGTGGACAGGATGCTGTCCCAGTGAAAGACCAAGAAAATCCACTATTTAAATGATTGTAGGTTCAGTTGTAGACATCATAGATTCAAATTTTAAAATGAAAGGGATAAGAGGGTATTTAAACCCAGGGCTCGTGTAGGCAAGTAGTGTTAAGTTAAAGATAAATAGCAGATTCAGTAATTAAGTAATATAAACTATCATGTGTCAAATATGCTAACAGTGTCTCAGGAAAAAGAAAGAAAAACTGGCATTTTATTGAGCCCTTGGGTTTTTGTTCATTGGTGCAATGCTTGTCGACCATGCACAGGTCACTCATTGCCTTTGATCTCCAGCAACATGAAACAAATGAAAAGAAAATGAACAAAGATTTACACTTTTTAAAAATCAAATCTGCTATTAGTAAACAGTAACTGAAATGAATCTCAGTGTGACAGATTACAGATGCTATGGAAATATCCACAAACTTCATAAGATACTATTATTTTAAATAAAACATTTCTCACTCTGGATTATTGGTTCACAACCAATGAGTCTGACAATCCTTTCACATAGATTGCCTAAGACCATCAGAAAACACTGATATCTATATTACGATTTATAACAATGGCAAAATTACAGTTGTATTACCTACTGGGACTACAGACCAATACATGTCTACTTTCTTAGATACAAGAAAGAAAAAAAATGAATCAGCAGTATCAAAATGTGGTAGTATTGAATCTTCAGCCTTTATTAAATGTGTTAAGTCACTAACATGGGGATCACAAACAAAGAAGAGGTTATAATTAAACTTCTATTTGTAAAATTTGCTTTGGCTATAGAAATCCATTATCCACTATTCCAAGTTAATCATCTATAAGGTTATAAGAACAGAAAATGGAAAAACCATCAAAAATGAGCTGGGAATTTGTAGAGATTATGGGCAAAGCATGTTTATGCTTCCAATGGGAAATTATCCATTTGGTTTCCATTTACCTAAATCTCTAAGATCTGTGCAATACACATTTAGTGTATAAAAGTGTCTATGAGTTTGGGTGTGTGCTTACACATATCTATCATTATGCCATGAAAATGTCCTTTAATTGAACAGAAAAATCAATTAGGCTTACAGAAGTCTGACATATTGTTTGTTCAGATGAATCACGATCACAGCTCAAGACCTGAAATGCATCTAGCCAAATAAAACTTAAGTCACAATTATCTGAGTGCTGAGTTGATAAAGGCATATGGCTCGAGGGTGATCTCACTTAGTGCTTTTTTCAAAACGTATTGCCTTAGTCATAGAGGGTCAAGATGATTGGGAAAGCCCGAGACAGCTAAGTAACTCTAAAGGCTCCCATAATATTAGAAAGATGGAAAAAGCTATGGACATTTAAGAGATTACAGTTCAAAAGAATGACAAATTTGACATGGAGCAAAATGAGAAGTAGCTAAAAATCAGTAATGTAGTCAGGCTCTATACATAAGTTTTAAGCAGTTATGAATTGTAAACTTTCTGAAGAAATACAGAGTTCTCTCTGTCCAAGGTCTACAGTTTGTCAAGAATACAACTTTTAGGAGAACCTAGAGAAAGCAAAGGGCAATGGGTATACCTTAGGTTTCTAGCATTCGAGGTTTGATTGGATTAGATCATACAAGAAAGTTTTGCAAATTAAGAATAATATCACAAGGGGATATAGACCCAGCACAGGAAGGCACCAAGCTGAAGTTAGTAGAAACAGATAAGTCAGATTGTATGTGTGTATGTGTGTGTGTGTGTATGTGTGTGTATGTATGTATGTATGTATGTATGTATGTATGTATGTATGTATGTCAGTACAGAAGTTTTAGCAAGCCTATTGTGGTGATTAATGATGTGAACAAGTCCCCTGAGGTGCAGACCTACAGATGGCATGGACCTACAAGGCTAATGGTTTCAGGCTTTCTGGTCTCCAAAATAAGCAAGTTAGCACATCACTGTTTTATAAGTGTTACTTATTTAACTGCCTTTTTGAGCAACTGGCTAATAAATGT
Organism: Grammomys surdaster; assembly: GCF_004785775.1. Classification (NCBI taxonomy): domain Eukaryota; kingdom Metazoa; phylum Chordata; class Mammalia; order Rodentia; family Muridae; genus Grammomys; species Grammomys surdaster. The sequence continues at coordinate 12,821,409 of NW_021605377.1, read as the reverse complement.
GGCACAAATGACTGTCCAAATGTAGAAGTGAAGTCCATCTAGGGAACAGACCTTGACATCAATAGGAAAACTGTCAACACTGTGACCTCCAACTGGAAGTCTAACACAGGAAGAGTGTCACAGATACACACAAGTTACTCATTACCCTGTAAAGCAGTGTTCCTGACAAAATGATTTCAGAATAAAAATTACTCACAAATCTTCGAAGAAAGTGCCTAAAATTCTATGTGAAATGTATCATTTTGATAAATTTAAGTGTGTGGGGGGGAGGGGAGGGAGGCTTTGTATGTACACACAGGCATGCATGTGCCTATACATGAATCTATGCATCATGGTGAAGGTCAGAGATCTGACAGTGGCTATTCAATTGTCCTTTGCAGACACAGTCTGTCATTGAGGCTGATAGGCTAGCTTGCTTAGGCAAGCTGAGCAATATCATTCAGGATTTGTCTTGTTACCTTTCGTCACTCCCCCAAGTCGATGTTAAACAGGAACCCATTGCCACTTCCAGTATTATACATTGGTTCTAGATATCCAAACTCGAGTGTTCAAGCTTGCACTGCAAGCCCTTTACTAAGTGAGCCATTCCTCTTGATGCTATACCATTTTAGCTATCTATTTCATGGTTATTTCTAAGATTGTAATTACCCCATTTACCCTTTCCCTTTCCTTTCTTCATATGCTAACATGTTCCCACCTCCCATTTTTGTCTTTCAAACACATGAGCTCTTTCTTTAACTCTTGTTAATGTGTGTGTGTGTTTATACATGCAAAGTATTTTGTCTGTATAATGATAATCATTTGCTATTTGGTATTGATTGATCCCTGGTATACTCTTCTCTCCAGAAAATAATTTCTCCTGCCCTCAGCATTCCTTAGTTGCCTGTAGCTTTTATGTAGAGTTGAGGTCTATTTATCGAGCTTTCTCCTGCCTTCTTCCCTGTCCATGTTGGCATATCTATTGATGCTTGTTGGTTTTTGTTATGTTTATGCAGTCATGTTGATGAAATATTAGGATGAAGCTTATGACATTTCTAGAAATTTTCAAGACAAAAATCTCAGAGCAAATATTCATTTCCTTCTACTCTTAGAAGTTTTCTTCCCCATCTTCTGCAAAGATCCCCGAGCATCAGGTGAGGAGTTGTAGAGGGCTTTTTTTTCCAGTTCTTTTTTCTTATATTAATATATTCAAATTATTTATCCTGAAAGGCTTTCTGCTACATTTACAATTTATCGGTCTTATTAATCACAGTATATTTCAAAGCACTTGTGAGGTTTTTGATTCTCTGCTGGGCTTCAGATATTTTGTTTAGAAAAAGCTGGATTTCTGTGAAGTCTCTCTTGGCTATACTGTTTAGGACTCTTTACTGGCACTGAGCAAAACCCACTGGGTACCTGTGACTTCTTCCCAAAACAGACCCTTTCATACTATTTCTATAGTTTGAATTAGCTACTAAAAAATGAAAAAGGGAAGTGTTAACAACATTGCAATCTTACCAGAAAGTGTTATTTATTTATTTTTAATAATATTACCAAAGAGAATCTGTTTGGTCTTCAGGTCATTTGACAGTGATTGCTACATGTTTTTGTGTTCTTTCTTTGGTATTTTTTATATACATATAAAATAACTCTCATTTTAATAATGAATATTCATTAGATGTGCTTAAAATGAGTTAATTAATCAGGACTACATTTCTAAACAGTTCACTAAGTTCCACTTGCTAGGAAACCACTTCAGGGAATAAACATCACATTTTCCTTTTACTATCAGACAGCTTGCTTGCACATATTTTAACACTTTTTCAAAGATCATTCTTTGTGTTTTACAATGTAAAAAGCAAAGAAAGTAATTGATTTAAATAGTATTCAAAGAATATATAAGTTATAGGCTTCTTTATTAATGTGGGCCTGAAATGATTCTGTCACACAGATGCTGGGAAAATGAAAGAAAAACAAGCATTCTCAAGGAAGACGGAAAGCTTTCTAAACTTCCACTGCTCCCCCTAGTGGAAGGAAAAATTCATGCATGCTTTAGACTTGCCAGTCAATCATCCTTTAGAGAAAAGTATTCCAGGTGAGTCAAATTCAGTGTATTTTTTTTCCTACAGAGACGATAAGACAAAATTAAAGTAATAAAAATGAAAACTACTGCTTAACTTTTCAACACTGGTTTGTATTGATGTCTCTTTTATTATTTAAAATAATTGTTCAATATTTGTAATTAATGAGTTCATTTAGGGATCTTGCAAAGATAATCTCTTACCAAGTAATGAATGTATAAACCAACTGTCTGTAGTGATAACCCTGTTTTTTTCCTTAGTTATTATTGCACGATTAGTGGTGTCTTTAAAAGTTAAACAAATCTCAGAAATCTTTGGTTTGAAATATTCATATACATAACACCAGTTCAGAGCTCTTCCTGTGTTACCAAGGACTCTCTACAGGAATAGGCTATTCCTCAAAAGACATTTGAACAATTTTCTCCCAAGAATCGAGAGAAGAAAAGAAGAGCATTGTAACTAACAAATTACCTGATGATTCTCTTAGAAATGTGACTCTGGTGGATGGCAGTGATAGTGAATATTTTTCTGTCTAAAAGTACAATTTCTTTTATACCAAAAAAAAAGGATTAAGCTGAAGGGAGAGTTGACATAATGCAGAGAAAGAGTGAGAAGGGAGTTGTGAAATGAGGGAAAGAGGGAGATACAGCACCAACCACCAATAAACAGCTAAACAATTGAGTGTATGTGTGATTATGTAATTAATTGGGGAGGTATCATCAATACAGCAATTCATAGTTTACCTTCTAACTCATAACCTATTTGTGTCTTTATTTTATAAACATTATTTAAGACACCCAGTGAAAGACAAGCATATGAAATTTCATCTCCCCTCAGTAACATATAATAAACTTTAAGCAATTAGGACATAATACTTTTCATTAGATCTGATTTTTCCTTTTATACTGATTTTTTTCTTTTCTTTGGATGTTTCATTACCCCATTACATTATCATATCCAATATTCTTTTGCCTGTTTCCCTTCCTATTTTAGTACATGCTATGTAAATTCTCTATGAGTTTTGAGACAACAAAACATGTGCTCAGAAGTTTGTGTTACCAGAAAATATACTCCAAGTCCAAGCAGTGATTTCTCCCTAGAACTTTTGCTTAAATATGAGGAATATAAAAAAAAATCACATTTAAAAAATCAAAATGACAAATGTCTGGAGCAGGAGCATGACAGAAACTTAGGGGAAAAAGGTACCAGGGGTGCCTCTTACTATGCTGTATATGGCAGTGATTTTGAACAACTCTTTCCATGAGTCAGAAATCCTGAGCAACAGCTGCAATTAGGGAAGATCGTCACTTTCAATCAAGGTTCATGGGTGGGGGATGAGATGAGGGACAAAGAGAAAGGAGGGGGGATGGCAGAGCACATCCTGTACAGTCATGACATCATCCTCAGGCTCACATATATATAGGGAATGGCCAGAGCTTCTCTCACCATTCACTGACTTTCAAAGCCAGCTGGAGGCAAGAGAGAGCACTGAGAGAGCTCCTTCAGCGCCTTTCTGACTGTGTGGACCTGCTTGTCAGAAGGCTGAGAGAAGATGACAGGAATGAACCTCCAGCTGGTGTGCCTGACACTCTTGGCTTTCAGCTCCTGGAGTCTGTGCTCAGGTAAGCTCAACTGTGGCTCACAACTCCCTGAAGTGAGTGATTTCTCTTGCAGTCTGCTGCTACTCAGGTAAATGAATCCAGGAGGAGTCTCTCTCTCTCTCTCTCTCTCTCTCTCTCTCTCTCTCTCTCTCTCTCTCTCTGCCTATTAGTGAAAGAAACTGCGATTATCATGTTTCTCTCCCATTCTGATTATACGAACTGAAATTATTAGTTTTTTCCTTTTAAAAATCTGTAAAGCAGTTCACTGGGTTTCAAGGAAATGCAACATATTCTCTGGAATATAATCACTTAAGGGAAAAATCAATATGAGTAATATAACAGGGATGAAAATTTGAATAGAGGCAGTTATTGTCAGCATGCAGGCATGAAAAAAATCTCATTCATGCTCTCTTATGCTCCTTTTTACTCATTGTCTTAGGTGGTGGCTTCTCTCACTTACCTGTGTGATCTTCCTCAGATTAATTTTAGCTCTCTATCTGTGCTAGAACATGTGAAATAAATATCAATCACTAAACGAGTGTTTCTAATGCAACAAAAGTGTCCCAAGTCCTATGTGAAAATGCATTTTATAGAATTTCATTGTGACAGTCATGATGCTAATGTAGCTATTGCTTTTCTGAATGTAATTTGAGTTGGCACAACCTGTAACCATAAAATTGGTGCACTTTTATTTCTGATAAATTTAGCTTTAGAGTGTTCTGTATAGAACAGTTAAGGAGAAGAAATGTATTTTTCTCAGATGTGTATTACCTCTCCTTAAAAATAAAATAAATCTACGAGTAATACGAAATATTTTGATGATAGTAATGTATTTTAGTAAATAATTGTACAAACACATAGCAGTGGAAGATCTTAGAGAGAAATGAAATAAAAAATCACTCAACTTATACTTGTAAATATTGTACTTAATAACCAGGACTCTGGAGTGTTAGTTCAAACTAAGATTTTTGAGTGCAAAGATAACTATCAGAATGCATTCTGATTTGTTTAGAATGATTTTATTAGTGTACCAGCCTGTAAATATTCTATGAGCCAATGCAGTTTCCCCATAACTATAACTTTATCAAGTAGTTACAGAAACATAGTTATAATTATAGATTCTAAAAATAGCTTACTGATTTAAAACTGTATATTAGCTCTTGAAACCAAAATCTGTGACATGGACACATTTTTACCGGTGATTAATAAGATTAATTTTAACATTCATTCTGAAAAACAAACAAGCAAACGTGTGTGTAACAAACCAAGCAAAAGTGTCCCTGGAATAGCTCAGCTCTTACATGTAGCTTATCAGTTGCCACCATCAGATGGGATCCTGGGCTTTAATGACCATAGAGTAAAGAATGGGGCAATTTTAAGCTCTGCCTTCACAGAGCTCATGGATCTATAACAAGAGGCTAATGTACATTAAATGCTCTACAACATCGTCATCTTTCTAAATTTTACTTCTTTATACAACACACATAAATGCAATCTGGAAAAACGTGTTCTCAAGTTAATCAAGGATCTGTTTTCAATAGGACTTAAACCATGTGTTGGTGGAGAGCTCTGCATTCGCTTAAGCCATTTCATTACTTGCTTATGAAAAATTTAAAGCACAAAATTTACATGTCTTGTGTAAAACAGAAACTAATTCTTTCAAAGAGTATTTTACAAGATGACATTTGTAGTGAAGTAAATCTCGGCATCATATTTTATTCTAAAATTACTATTGAGTACTTCCCTGTGGCTTTGCCATGAAATTAAAAGCAACACTTGTATTTATATTTTATTACTTTCTCTATTTTTATATGTGTGTGTGAGAGTGTGTGTGTGTGTGTGTGTGTGTGTGTGTGTGTGTGATATTGCTGGTAAGAGTAACACAGTGCAGTTTTTTTAAAAAAAATAAGGTCTACATTGTACAATATAATGAAATGTTTTACTGAGATTCAGTGAATAGACAATTCTAAATCATAAATACTTTGCTTAGCAAATTAAGATGTGCTTATTTTCTTAGAAGTGGCTCTACTGTAGTAGCTGTCAGCATAAAATTGAGCTGTGGTATGTTTCTTTCTGAATACTGCTTTGAAGAAATTACACACAGAAGACAATAAGCTTCAAAGACTAATCCTTTAAAATAATTTGAAATATGGTGGTTGCGATATAATTATGTGATGTGTGATTACATAGTAAGCACATGGTTTTGATTTTATTCAGATTCAGAAGAGGATGAGAGAGCACTGGAGGCAGATCTATTGACAAACATGCATGCATCGAAGGTATTTCCTTTTCCTTTTCCTTTTAGTTAACCCAAGATAGAAGGATGTATGAATATTCACTCTAAACCTCATATTATTTTCTAATGTCTACCAAAATAGGTATAGTTACCTATCACAAAGCTGTAAAGGTCTTTGGGAAACATTTCTTATTTGAGAGATTTCTTTTTCTGCTTCTAAGGAGTCACTCATGTTGGTATGAATAACAACATGTCTATAGGCTGTCAGTTTGTAATTTTCAATTTTAAGTAAGCAGCCACAGATAATGAAATGAAGATATGTAAACATAATTAAAGTAAATGGCTTCCATCGTTACTACATTGGCATGATAAGAGCTACACTGGCCTGAAGTTAAATAAATAAGTGAAACCTAATTGAAGTTGTTCCATGTTCTGGTTGATTGTGGAAAATAAAATAGATTTCCTAAAACATGGCAACTTGGGGAGGAATATGGTACAGAAGAAAGCTAAGAAAAATTAACCTTGACAGCCAGTCCTAAAACCTTAACTTCTTATCTAGTCAATCTTAGGCAACTGAGTTAGTCAACAAGATTGACCTTGGCTTTTCCTATTTTTAAATGCAAGTGGAGAACCTATATATTTATGGTTCTCTGATAGGTAACTAAACACTCCACTTCATATGAGAGGGTTTACATTCTTATCCTTTCAAAAGCATTAGCCATAGATAGTTAAAATTTGTTTCATGAGTCCAGTAAAGTTCTGTATTCTGAACACCATTCTGCTCTGCAACCTTGAGAGCATATTTTCTAGTTACCAGCATTCGCCTAGGAATTAAACACACCTGTTAGGAGGTGTTAGACTATATCACATTGTGTATGAAATCGATTGCTGAGACTTAGTAAATCACTGTGTATCAAAACTGATGGCTAGAATACAAGTTTCCAATGAGTAGATAGGGACATTTTTGAGGTGAATCCACCTCTTCGTAGATTGAGAGCACAGATATAACAAGCCTGGGATTTAACAATTATGATGAAAAGAGTGATCAAGACACTGACCTAAGTTCTGAGGCAATATTCTAAATCAGTTCTTCCATACAGAGTGTTCCTGTAATTGAATGAACATATTCTATGTACAAAACTCTCTAGTATACAAGGGAAATGTTTTGTATTTGATACTAAGCAGAAAAGAAAGTTTCATTTGGTAAGTGTGTGTCTGAAAGCACATGATGTTGTTACATGATGTTGTGTGCTTTGCCTTGGTTCTTAGTGATATTTTGGTACAATCTAAGACCACATAAATTTCAACGATATCTAAGCTCTACTAAAGTCAGTTGAATACCATATTAATTTGTAAATATCATATCAGACTAGCCTCTTTATAAGTCTGCTTTATGAATTTAGTTAATATTAATAAGAAATTGATTTGTGCAATCATAACAGATGCTTTGTTTAGTATTCAGTCAGGTAACGATAGCTACAGTTTTTCCATCTCTGAGGTAGGAAGATATATGCAACCCATTCATACTCTCTTAGCTTAGCAATAAAGCCCTTGGTGTCTTATAATAGATTTTGATTTTGAAATGGTAAATGTACATTGTTTACACATATATGCTCTAAATAATCTCCAAAAAGTGCAAAGTTTTACCATTCCTAGAACATGCGAGAATTTGGGTGGTCCTCCGTGACCAAGCAAATGTAAGAAAAAATAAATTCAGTATCTAAAACGATGTCCTCTTCTCGACTGAAGACAATTTTGTACAATGGTATGATTCAATCATTCTAAAACAATCCCAGAGAAAGTATTTACATTGCATTGCCTCATCTCAACCTTGGTAACTAAGACACATCTTTGACAAGAATGTATCCAAGTGGATGATCACTGCACTTTGCTGCTAAGAGAAAAATAAAAAGTGCACCTCATGGTTTTCTATAAAATTATTTATCATTCATTCTATTATTCATCCATATCTTTTGTATGTTTATACTACTATGTGAGAGCTCTAAATATATGTCCACTTTAACATAATGACTACTACGTTTAAATTTTTAATGAGAATAATTTTGATTCTGTTTGAATAAGTTCTATTGAAGGATAATGTTGTTTAGACATTGAAATACTAGTACTAAAAATATCAAGACAAAAGAAGCTCCAGGAAATTCTAATAGAAAGAAAAAATGGCAAACACAGGAGAAATTGTTGTTGTCACAATACATTTTTTAAAAATTATCACCACTGGCATTGAAATATAGTGTCATAAGAAAGTAGAACTGGTACCGCATGTTTTCATTGAAAGCTAGCTAAATAAATATTTGTAATTAAACTCAAATCCATGGATATGATAGTTCAGTGCATGCTTTTGAATAAGTAACTAGAACCCATTCAGAGTTTGATTGCAAGTAGAAATTACAACACAACGCTTAACACAGTCAAAGCATGTCCCATACTCATCTTACAGACTTTAATTGCAATATCTTTTTTTTTTTAATTTTCAGATCAACAAAGCAAGTCCTTCCTCTTGGAAAATGACCTTGCTAAATGTCTGCAGCCTTATAAATAACCTGAACAGCCCAGCTGAGGAAGCAGGAGAAATGCATGACGATGACCTTGTTGGCAAAAGAAAACTTCCCCTTGTTCTGGATGGTTTTAGCTTGGAAGCAATGCTGACTATATTCCAGCTCCAGAAAATCTGCCGCAGCAGGGCCTTTCAACACTGGGAGGTATAACTTAACCCAAAGGAGGGCATGAGCATCACTGCCCTACTGGGCTATCATCTGTATTCAACCTATGATACCATAGTAGGGAGACCTAAAAATACTAGAAAGTGATAAATCATGCTTTTAAGTTAACACCCTTTCTTAACTTCAAAGTGCCCTCCAAACATTCGGAGATTAACAAACCCTTTTCTCTTCACGCTTAAAAGGGTGACATGTCCTAAGATAAATTTGAATGTAAACAGGTGATATACTGAGACAGTTTTTCCTATATTAGTAATAGTGATATGTATGAAGAAATGTAACGTAACTCCAACTGTCATGCTAAAATCAAAAATGCTTTTGACTTATCTATAACAAGCACGATACAAAAATTTCAAATAATATAGTAACAAGATTAAAGGGTTTTAGTTGCAACTCAGAGATTAGAAGTACATAGGAATTGTTTTTCTGATTTTGTAATTGATTATTGGGCAATTTAAATATTTTCTAATATTTAAAATAATGCAATACGGTTGTACGTGTGTGTGTGTGTGTGTGTGTGTGTGTGTGTGTGTGTGTGTGATGGGGATTAGGTAACTTCATAACCTACTTCTCTACGGATGAAACAAGCAAGTAAGACATCATTAAAGGAAGAGCTTTAAACATTCTGTGGATGTATAGTTAGAATATTTATTTATGCATTTTGGTTTTGTTTTGTTTTTGTCTTTTGTTTTTTGTGAGACAAGGTCTTGTAGCTATGTAGCCCTGGCTGGCCTAAGGTATACCACATAGCCCAGAATGGTATCAAATTTTCATCAATCCTCTTGCCCCTGCCTCTCAAGTGCTAATACCACATGTGTGTACTACCTTACCTGGTTGGCATATCTTTAAAGGGGGAAACTGAAATCTTTAGAAATCTACTTTATCAAAGTAACATTCTCAATAGGCACAATAATTTTTATTGTCTTGGGGTACATTTCATTAAAAAATTAGAGCTTTGGGGAGAAGTATCAAAAATTGAACCGAAAGAAGGAAAAAAATGTGGAAGATAACTGAATGTTCCTAAAAAGAAAAATGAAATGCTATTCCACATTTCCAATTTGAAAAAAGAAACACATTATTTTTCAGATCAAGTTCTGAGAGGTTTGCTTCATGCTTTAATATGGTGTGGGCTTATGGCAACATTGTAGATCCGATGGTGCCCTCGCTCTTAATGTAATAAGCCTGTGAGTGGCTGCCACAGAGATACCCTGTGGAAGGAGCAAAGGCCAGCAGAACTGCTGGGGTTTATACTGGCTGGTAAACAAACTGATGCATTCCAGATGAAAAACCAAAAATGCTCCTTCAGATTTACTTGTCATGTTCTTTATCCTTTAATTTTAATTCCAGCTAAATGGTACAGTACTTAAAACACTGTTTAGCTCAATAAAACTTGAAAATTCAAATCTTAGCAGAGGGAGACGTCAATTATACCTTATTTATCCAAACAAGAAAGACCCCCTCAATAAACTAATTAGCAGATAAGGCAATTGAACATAAAGCTAGATCTCTTGTTATTTTAACTGTTGAGTCATTTACAAATAAGATGAGAGTATCATTCTAAGCACAGTACAAGTAATTACAGACTATGCATTTTTCCACAAAGTAAAGATAAAAAATCTACATTGCCTGACAGTAGCTGCTTCGCCTTTCCTGAAACTGGATATCTGTGGCTTGAAATAAAATATTTGGTGATAGGATGGTATGTTTGTGCATTACAGTTGAAATATCAGTATTTGTGATTGTGACCACAAAGTTTAGGAGACAGCAGTAATCTGAAGACATCTTAGGTATTTAAACAGAGTTTCCACATTTGTTGATCTCTACACATCTAAGATACTTGAAACAGGCAATTCTTTCTTTGTTTAGAAAACTTATTGCAATGACTTTCAAGTCATGTCAGGAATTGGTGAAAATCAACATAAAATTCTGTTACCTTCTTATTCAAATGGCATGTTATATTATTGTGATATATTTCAAATTATTTTGGGCTATCATTGTATATTCAAAATCTCAAAACTAATCTGATGTCCCTGGTGTGATTCCTCAGTTGGAAAATGTGAATACGTTTCTGAATGGAGGTAGTCTGGTGAACTGGGAAAGGCCAGAAACAATACAGAAAGGTTATGATCTTATTCCATCTCAGTCATTGATAAACATTTGTCCTATGACAACAAGTTTCTCTGATTCTACAGGTACATTGTGCCTAAAATCAATCAGGTAAGATGTAGAAAAATATCTGAAATACATTTCATGCATCTCATCTGCTTTTGTGTTTTCTCTGTTTTAGGTAATTCAGGAAGATATCCTCGATGGCGTCAATGATAAAAATGAGAAGGAAGAAGTGATAAAGAGAAAAATCCCTTATATTCTGAAAAGGCAGCTGTATGAAAATAAACCCAGAAGGCCCTACATCCTCAAAAGGGGATCCTATTACTACTGAAACATGTGATTCTGATCGAACACCTGCTATCTAGAAATATAATTATATGTGTGTATGAATGTGACAGAACTTGATCATTTCACCTTTTCCACAATTGTGCTCTATGGGATGTGATTTTTCTTGCATTCATGTCAATTGAATGAAATGTTTGCAAATAAATGTAGATCTTGAGCATGATGTGTTCTGTATAAATAATTGGAATAGATAATAATCTTATCATATGTAGAATGTTTGGTAACTTTGCAAGATATGCTATGGGTCATATGAACACTCATGGTATTTAGCATTTTGTCGAAAATTATAAGAGATTATAACAAAATTGAGCACACATCATTCACCAAAAGCAGAGCCATGGCACCATTTTGATTATTCAATTGTTTCATTATTAACTGAACAAAATATTCACTGCTTTTCATAAACTGCTAGTTCATCTCCCAGTGCAAGGGAAAGTTATTATCATCTAAGGACCCATCTGAAAGAATTGTTAATGACACATCATTGCTTATGGTTATTTCAGTGTCTCTTTACATGGATACTTTGCCTGTCAAATGAATTGATAGCTAATAAAAGTCAACAAGCTGCCAGAATCTAATGCTTTATTGCAGATTTACTTATTTTATTAGAATTCTTTTTAATTTCCCTCTTCTATTTTATGCTTTTAAGCTATAATATCATACATGCCTTTAATATCACTTAGGGATTTGTGATTAATATATTTTCTTATTGAGAAGGTATACTTTAGCTAAGTCTGTGCATCTGATAATTTTTCTTGACTTTCTTTTAAAATCATGGCTGATAAGACTTTGCCTCTTGCTGTTATCTGTGACTTTCTAAATTATTTCTCTTATTGAGTCCAGGAAGACGTTCTCTTATAGATCTGCAGTCGATTCCATTGTTATCCATGAAAGATGAATTCAGAGTCCATTTTAAAGTCATCCTTAGAATGCTATGTTTTTTTGATGAGGTTATCTTTCTCCAAGCTTAATAAAACTGAGAGAAAGGTTTGCAAGAAGATTACAATTTTACAATTGCAATTTGCAATAATCTTACATTTTGCAGAGTTTTCATCACCAAACTCTGATTTTTACTAGTACTTCTACTATTTTCCCATCCTTAGGGAGTCCATAAATCTATTTTTTTTTCAAAATATTTGTTTTGATTATTTGGGAATTTCACATAATGAACCTCCATTACAGTCATGTCCCAGCCCTCTCCATCCTCCCAGTCCTCTAGCCTACCCTTGTGACACCCCTTTCACCTTGTAGTAGGAATTACATATTCAATCTAGTATAAAAGACATACAATCCTGGTATTTGTTTCTAAGTTGTAAGCCTAAACTGGACAGGTTTTGAGCTATTCTAACTTACATCCAGTCATATGTCCCTTGTTATTTACTGTTTCTCCAGGCCATGTGTTTATGGTCCATCAACTCTCCTGGGGGCTCCCTCCTCCCTTCCCTCCTTTCTCTTAGTCTCTCCTGAGACTTCCTCACCCAATCCTCAAGTCATGCCTTTCTCCCCCTATTGTTCAGTAACAGGCTCTAAACTTTTATTAACTAACTATCTTTAAATTTTGGAGCACGGTTTACATAGTATCTTTAGGTGTATGTGAGAATCTCTTTGTCAGGGGCAACCAGATCTTAGGGGCCAGTATGTAGCATTTGAATACATAGCTGCAGCATGGGCCATACATACCATAAATCTTCATATTTAAAAATGACTATGGAACCAACCAAGAGAGCAAAGACTGCCATGAAGACTAAGAGTGTGTTCTCAAATTCAGAATGTCCAGATTTAATTCCGTTTGCTTAATAACAAACATGAGCAACCATGGGTCCCTTTTATTTCCTTAACTGTAAAAAGACATAAGAACACTGTTTGCAGAAAGGTAAAATGGTTTGATTACACTCATATTGTAACATATCGCATATCACATTGGAACATGGTGGAACACATTAAGAACGCCCTACACCTAACATTTCGTACTTGCAGTAGACCTAATTTTCCCATGATAAAACTTCTTGATGTATTATTATACTATGATTAGTGGAGATCTCAGTTTTCTCCTAGCATACTCTGTCATTTATTTCACTAGTCACCAAAAGTCATAAGTTCATCAGCAAGTTTATCCATAAAACCGGTATCATCTCCTGTTTACAACTATTACTTAGCTTTTCCTTGACACTCTGTAGCATAGAGTAAAAAGGGAGACTCATAGTCTAACCACTTCCATATAATTTTTCTGTTTATTTTTTTTAAACTACAGGTTATTTCAAATGTAAGATATATAGAAGAAAAGGTAAAAAAAACTCTGAAGAAAAATTATGAGATGTTAATAAATGAACAGTATCTATCATATTTAAGGAATTTAGGACTCATTACCAAGATGTCAGTCTTTCCAAACTTCAGTTACAAGTGCAATGCAATCTGCAAATCTCTCAGTGAGTTATTTAGTAGTTATTGACAAACTCAGTAGAGAATTTACATTTAAAGACAGAAGATTCAGACTAAGAGAAGGATACCAAACTAATTACCTTAGAGTTCTGGCAGTATCCTATTTCAAGGCTTACCTTAATGCTATGTTAACCAAGGAAGTGTAGTTTTGAAAAGAGTGTGGATGAATAAATTGATTAAACACTGTAGAGTGGAGAGATAGAGCCATATAAGAAGGATCATGTGATCTTAATGGAAAAGGTAACTCAGTGGAAAAATATCTTCTCACCAAATATGACCACAATAAAAAGTTAGACACATGCAATAAATTCTAAATAGACACCCTATACACTCAAAATACTGCAAGATGAATTATAGATCAAGATGTAAAACATAAAACTCTGACACTTGCATCATTGGAAAACCCTAAATATCTTTAGCTTGACAATAAATGTTTAGATACATTACGGAATGAAAATCCCAGTGGCCCTCCAGTGGCTATCCCCAGTTCCTTATCCCCCACTGCTACATATTTTTCCTGACCCTCTATACCTCTTTCCCATTTCCTCCAGCACCTGATACTGCCTCCTTATTTATCCCCCCCCCGTCTTCATTCTAGGTCTCCCTTACTCCAATTCCCTTGATCATCCTGTTCCCCCCTTGATTCAGGACTTAAGCACCCACACCTGGTCTTCCTTTCTCCTAAGTGCTATATATGGTCTGTTGGTTGTATCATGGGCATTGAGAGCTTTTCAGCTAATATCTACTTATCAGTGAGTACATACCATGTATGTTCTTTTGTGTCAGAAATGTTCCTGTCCAAAGAAAGAACAGGGACAAAAATAGAGCATCGACTGAAATAAGAGCTATCTGGGGACTGCCCAACCTGGGGATCCATCCTGTCTACAGACACCAAACCCAACACTGTTACTGTTGCCAAGAGGCACTTGCTGACAGGAACCTGGTGTGGCTATTCCCTGTGGAGTTCAGCCAGCAACTGACCAATGCAGAAGCCAACCATCAGACTGAGGTCAGAGACCCTAGTGGGGGAGCTGGTGGAAGGACTGGAGGAGCTGAGGGTATTTCAACTCCCTAGAAAGAAAAACTTCAGCTGGTTGGACCACCCAGTTCTCCCAGGGACTAGACCACCAACCAAGGAGGGTGCAGGGAGGGATCCATGGTTCCAATACATAGGTAGCAGAAGATGGCCTTGTCAGTGGGAAGGTAGGCCCTTAGTCTTGTGAAGGTTTGTTGCCCCAGCTTAGAGGGATGCTGGAGTGGTGGGGCAACAGAAAGCAGATGAGTGGGGGAGCAACCTCATAGAGGAAAAGGGGAGGGAGCACAGGAAGGTTGTGGGACAGGGGTCTTCTGGAGGAATAACTGGAAAGTGAGATATCATTTGAGATATAAATGAATGGAATGATTAATTAAAAAAGAAAAGATAGAAAAGAAAATCCCAATGTCATTCTTAACATAAACAGAATTTTTAAAGATCTTGAAATCCATATCGAAGCAGGGAAGTAATAGCTGGCCTATAAAAAAATCAGTTCAAAATGAATCAAGTCCCTGAGCATGTGTCCTGAAACATTGACATTGTTCGAGGAAAACACAGGGCAGCCATGTGATGATGTAGCCACGGGCAAAGACTCTCTGAATAGGGGAGGGCAGCAACAGCTTAGAAAGCAATAGTAAAAACTGTCACGTGAGACTGCATGAAATTAAAATTTCTCTTCAGCACAGCATTGTGTCACAGGCCTGAAATCCCAGCATTCAGGAACTGGAAACAAAGAAGTACTGAGTTTATAGTTATTCTAGATGGAGAAGACATTTAAAATTAGCTTGGGCTGAAGAAGTCTGGTCCTGTAGCAAAACAAAACAAACAAAAAACCCACAACAAAGGAAGCAGTTATCAGAGTGATGAAAAAAACCCTTCTCAAATAAAAAGAGAAAACTTTTCTACCCAAGTATTGATAAAAAATCAATACTTAGAATATATAATAGACAATAGAAAACAAAACCTTAAGTAGCAGAGAGAGAGAGAGAAAGAGAGAGAGAGAGAGAGAGAGAGAGAGAGAGAGAGAGAGAGAGAGAGAGA
>NW_021605377.1:12779056-12805797 GCF_004785775.1 Grammomys surdaster | reverse complement strand
AGAGAGAGAGAGAGAGAGAGAGAGAGAGAGAGAGAGAGAGAGAGAGAAGGAGATATTTGTCTTCTGAGTATCATTTAGAAATGCCTACAGGCAACAAGGCAGAGCCACCACAGTACTAATAAAATAAAAATAAAATAAAAAATAAAAAAATAAAAAATATTAAGAAAAATTAAAAAAAACAACTGTAAGCTGTTGGCAAGGAGAAACACAAAATCTCTCTTTTTTCATGATAACACTTTTATTTTTTTTGTAATTTCACATCATGCACCCCATGCAATCACACCCACCTCCCAGCCACTAAACCTCTGTGACCTCTTCCCACTCCCCTCCAAATAGACAAATAAATAAGTTAATTAATGAATAAAAGAAAAAAGGAAAGAATGAAAACATAGTCCAATTTGTGATATCTATACACTCCCTGGAGTGTGGTCAAACTCCCTGTGGCCAACCCCCAAAGAAAACTTAGTCTTTCAGGTAAATCAGATTTCCTTAGCAGGAAAGGGATAAGAGTTATACTCTATATAGCAGATGCCATACAGGATACATACAGGATACATACAGGATGAAACAAATCTCCTGTGGGAGCTTTATCGGTGAGGAGTATAAACAGGCTCCCTCTCAGTGAGGGTGGAGGGACTGGCCTTTCATAAGAGGAGGATATGCAACTCACTCATGGGACAATGGGAATGTGTTGAATCTTGGAGGCTGGTGATGATACAGCCTGTTGCTATTGTCTCCCTGGGGCAGGTGGTGGGTGGAGATACCTGATTACCAACAATAGGTTCCTGGTCAGGTGATTAGTAGGTCAGTTAAATTAATTCTTAAAAGAAGGAGATAATAGGATGAATATTTTTGCTAGCATAGAAAATCAGATCTCTATCCAGGACCAGGCTTAAACTTAAGACTCTCTCTTTTGACCTAAAGGAAGTAAACTTGTTGTGATGGACCTTAACAAATTCCAGATACCTTCACCTTTTATACCATAATTTAAATATTAAGGGGAAATGGTGGTGTTTTTATTTCAAACATTACCTAGGAAACAAAAGAGAAGAGTCTAAAATGTTTGAATGCAGGATCCTTCCTCCATGTCTTTCCACCCTGCTAATATCTGTTTAGTTATCAAGCAGCTGAGTGCTTCCCATTACTCACCTGTTTGTGTCTTCCTTCCTAAGAGTAAGCTCCCAGACCAGCTGCTTCATAGTACTTCATTTCCTAGATTCTCCCTGAATTCCATTCTTCATACTGGAAAGACAAGAACCAAGAAGCCACAAACAAATGAAGTGGAGATTCTCTGTGCTAGTACATATCGGGCATGGTAATTCTAAATTTCAGTGCACCCTGACATTGAAAGACAAACTATCCATCAAACTACATGACTTTCTTGATATCATGAGTTTTCTTAAAACTGATTTTGTAGCTGTTACTGTGGGTTGTAAAGCCAATTTCCTTTGATGAAAAAGTAAAGTGTATTGTCATCTATGTCATATTGTTCTCTTCATCGTGTGTGTGTGTGTGTGTGTGTGTGTGTGTGTGTGTGTGTATGTGTGTGTGCTACCCAAAGTGAGTCCATCTGATCACAATCTCCTCTACTCTTTAAAGGACCTGAGGTATAATTTAATGTCTAGCACTTGGCCGGCATGGTATAGGCCTTCTGTGTTTTCCTCTGACTCCAATGTCAGTCCCTGGTCCCAGCCTGTTCACACTGAAGCAACCCCTTATCTTCTAGCTTAAGGACCAATCAGTGTTGATTCTATTCCATTTTCTGACCTCCTGGATGAACATGGCTTGCCATCAGATTCAACTTCTAGAGTTTGGATGAAGAACATGACAGCTGTCCATGTGTTAAAAGCTTGACCCTGTAGTTTCTCCATCATGAGGTGATGGTAACTTTGAAAAAGTAAGACTCTGTTGTAGGTAGATCCTGAGGATAAGTTCTTGTAAGTAGGCTACCGGGGACATAAACATAAAGGTGACATGAGATGCTAAAGCATATTCATTTTCTTTGCTTCTTGGAAAAATACCATTAGTTTAATCTGCCACATGTTCCTGACAAAGGCCATCTAGCATTTCCACCAACTAGAAGCCTAAGGGAATGAGTCCGCCAAATCTTGGACTGAAATACCCAGAAGTGTGATTCAAAACAACACTCTATAATAAGTTACTCATGTCAACTCTTTTCTATAGTAATGGAAAAATCACTAATATACCCTGTATACTGCTGCTGTCATTTTCTTAAACATGGAAGTCAAAGGAAAACCATTCTTCCCTAACATTGCCCACATTTCAGAACACAGCTTATTCCCTAAGCAATGTACCTTTTTATCTGCAAAGCCCCCACAGTGAAATGTCACCCACATTCTAATTCTCTTTCATATTTTTATTCATGTGAAATAACAAGCATGGAAATCATTTAACTTTTTGAGACTGAAAAAGGTTAGTAACCACTCATTTCTATTGATTTGCATATGAAAACAAAACTGCTTTGTGTCTCACAGAGAAAAAAACACAAGGATCTTTTAAAGAAAAGTCATTTCCTCCTCCAAAGTGCACTACTTTTGTATTACCAAAAGTAACATGAAATTATACTTGTCTGATTCTTTAGCCGTTTTTTTGCTATTTGAGAAATACAGCAATTAGGATTGCAAACATTTCTTTCAAAATTTCAGCATTTTAGAAACATGTTAAGATCATTTTCTCCAATGTGATATACTTATTTGCTTTTGATTTTTTGTTGAAATATGCCTTGAGGATAAACAAACTTGATTCTTCCCAGTAACCAGATCTTAGAACAATACAAAGCATTTACAAAACCCACAGTTATGATCAAGCCAAAATCCTGAAGGCATATTACTTCCTCCCTATGCATACAGCTCTGTATCCAGGAGCTCTGCTTGGAGCGTAGTGAAGATTCCAACTTTTACCAGCCCATTCGTTTTGACACCCCTAGGACAGTGATGTCCAATCAAAACCAAGACTCTTGCTGAGGCAAAAAATTTAGTGTTTTTCAGTTCAACCAGCAACTAGACAATAAAAGCCAAGATGCTTACTTACAATTATTAACAAAAGTCACCGTTGAGATGGGACTATATTGTAAATAAGCATCTTGGGTTTTAGCCTTCCTCTCACACATATGTTTCATCCTTTTCTTCTTTCATTTGACAACTTTACCAAGGTTTTCTGATCTTTTGCTTGTCTCCTCCAATATTACTGATTGCTGTGATTTTAAATGCTCTCTATCATGATAAAGTCTTAATCTGCTGAAACAAATTACTAACGTCAGAATCTCAAGCAGCTAGAGAAATACTGTTAGAACAAATGTGCTGCATTTCAATGAACATTCTTGGTGTAGAACAGGATTGTGATGCATAGGAAGGGACCTCACAGCTTCTGTGCCATGTCTCTTCACCCCTTCCTTTCAAGATCTGCTTTGGCTGACCTTTTCCAACTCTGTGTCATCAAGCTCTAGGCTAACAGAGAAGCTTCTCTTCAATTTAAACATTCCCAGTGGTTGGCTGGAGAAGAGAAGGGGTCCATGCAGTGCATTTAACATTAGCTTAGCAATATGGAACTCTAGAATAGTAAAGAAATGCAGTTGGGGCTACAGATAATTTACTGCAGAAATAGGTTCAGGAAAAAAAACTTATCCGATTTCTTATAGTTACTCCCCTTGTAGACTGCTCTTCATTGTAAACCATGTATAATTTACATTGTGAAAGTGAAAATATTCTGCGAAGTACAGCCAACCTAGAATTGTAAAAGGGAACTTCCAAGTTAGAGAACAGAACTTTGGTGGGGGTGTTGCTACAAAACAGAATTCCCACCTCCATGATGAACAGAGAGAAAATATTCTGGAGCCAATTTTATAGGACAGTGGCCTGGAGTCATGGGATCCTGTTACTCTAGATTGCATATGTCACCATGGAAGAAGTCGCATTACACCTTTAAAGTAATAGGACCAAGAAAGTCATAAATGAAAGCACTTTGTAAACATATTGTTGGAGACTGCAGGTAAGCAGGTTATAGCAAAGCGGCAGAATATTTGTATTGGACTGAGTTGCTCTCCAGTGACATATGGAGTCATTTAGTTGGTTAAAGCATTATCATTGGTTAAGTCAGTGGTTTTCAACCTTTCCTAATGCTGTGTCTCTTTAATAGGCTTCTTCATGTTGGACTGACTGACTTTCAACCAAACAATTATTTTGTTCTACTTTAGAACTGTAAATTGCTTCTGTTATAAATTGCAATGTGTCTGATAGTCAGAGTATCTGATATACAACTCCTGTGTAAGGGTTGTTTGACACTCCCCTCAAATTCCTACTCCCTCCGTGAGAGTCCACCCAAGGGGTTGCAGTCCACAGGTTATGAACCGATGTGTCAAGTCAATATATTTCGAAGGGTTTCACCTGTTAATCTCAAGACTGTTAGGTCAGACACAGAGATCCATATGGAATAAGTTTTAAGGAGGCTAAAGATAGCTAAAGAAAAATTGTAGTTAGCTCTGAGTCTGCAACATTCCAACTTCCCCACAACTATACAGGTTCTAAACGGTTAAATGATTGTAAGAGGTCCAGTGTAAGGTGCCTATCACATCTTCTTCTTCTTCTTGGGCTCCTTCTCCTTTATCTTCTTGCTTCTTCCACTTTCCTCCCCACTTGCTCCTCTCATCTTCCCCCTCCCCCTCTCCTTCCTCCCATCTTCTTGCTCCTCTCCTCCTCTTTCTTACTAAAATGCATAGTTTTGTGGAAATCAAACTATATTAAAACTCTACCATTGCTCCATGAACCTTACTACAATAAGGAGAGGAATTTATTTTAGAAAAGAGAACCCAAGTATAATTAGACAAGCATGGTAGGAAAGGGAGCATTATTTATGGCTGCAAAACTGAGATGAATTTTATGCTTGTTTATAATATGGAACAGATTCACCTTTATAAAGTACTACAAATTTTAAGGTATAGATGGATAATACTCTTTATCCTACATTGCTCAAGCCACACAAGTTAAGGAAAGACACAAAAACATAAAAGGAATGGAGTCAGTATATACTTCTTGCTATTTTGGGAATGAATTTGCAGTGTCCCTTTAATGAATAAGTTATTGGTTAGATAAAAGCTTATATATATTCAAAATTTTTTATATTGTAGAGTTTTAAACTCTTTCTTAAATTGAAAACAAGTTTAAAAATAATAACATTAATTATTCTGTACATGTTTAGTGTGGTAGGTAAGCTCTCTGTTCATTCTGTCATAATGGTTTATTTATTTTATGCAATTAAAAAATTTCTTCAGACTATCATGTATTTAATTTCTTTAAGTGGTCAATTTTAATAAGTAAATTCATTTTAATTTTTATAATTCTGTCAACTTCCTTTTAAATTAAATATGTCTTCATTTTCTCCTTTGTTATTGTTACATAAGTATTCAAAAATAAATAATACACATAAAGGAATTATATAAATATTTGTAAACATATAAATACAACTGGCTCAGTCTATTTCTGTTATTTGTATGTATGTGATTTCAGAGCTAATCACTTGCTATTGGATAAACAATTACGTGGATCATCCCTAGGAAAGACTTTTGTTCTCTCTCAGAATTACTTAGCTGCCTCTAGTTCTGTGTGTATGTGTGTGTATGTGTGTGTGTGTAGGGGGGGTTGCCCTGTCATATCAGCCTCTTCCATGTTAACATGTCTATTTACAATGTCCTTCTGGTCTTTAAGTAACCATATTTTTGAGGTATTGTGGTTTTTAATCTTAGGAGAAAGGGCCTTACAGCTGACTTCCTGGTCCTTCGGCCCTTGGAATCCTTCTACCTCCTTTGGACAATGTTCCCTGAATTTCAGATGCAGGAGTTGTTTTGTAGAATTATGAATTGGAGTTGTGCCATAAGATGTGGTGTCAGTCCTTATAGGAATGTTTTGTTTTACAATAGACATTTCTCTTATTGTAGTATACATGCTAGACCAAAGATTCTCAAGTGAAGACTGGTTTATTTTTCTAAGTCAACAAAAATATTAGAATTGTATTCAAGCATACAAATAGAATTTCTGAGCATGAACCTCAGTAATTTTATTATTACACGAGTAGTTGTGTACTCAGTGGGATATGTTAAACACCCTGCTTTACAACTTAATTATCTATGTTTAATGTACTAACATTTTCTTTGTTTCAAACTCAAGCAGAAACAAAGGACAATATTGACTGTAGAAATAAATACACAGACAGAATTGAACTTATGGTAAGCACTCATTCCGAGTCCCTAGCACTTTCTGAAAACATATACAAATGAGTTGAAATATCCTAAGATTACCAAATGCAAATTTATTAGGTTATTCCTCTTTGGTACTAACTATTGCAGGTTGGAGACCATTTTTAAGGTCAATTTTAGGAGCATTTTTAAATCCATACTAAAATTCAGAGAGTATAAAAGTCTCACATGTCAATACACTCTATTCTCTTTCAGTCATTGTATCTATCACTGTTTTCATGCCTTATGAAAGACTTGCATACTTTATAGCTCCTGAACCTGGATCTACATATATTCCCCTTCCAAAATTCACACCAGCCTCCATGTTTCTCCAAGTCTATAGACTTTGACAACTGTATACTGACATAGACACATGACAAACATCTATCATAAAAATGTCAGTATCTTTTCCATAACATAAAGTTACATTCTAGGCCCACTTCCAACTCTTCTCACAGCAATTCTGGAAGTTGCTGATATTTTTTGGCTCCATAGTTTTTGTTGTTGTTGTTGTTGTTTGTTGTTTTGTTTTTCTAGAATGTCAATAAGTTAGATGACATACAATCTTTCCAGAATAGTCTTTCACTTCCCTATATTTCCTATCATTTCATAGTTTGATGATTTATTAAATAATTACCCTGAGCATACTGAAGCTTATTCATCATTTCACCTGATGAAAATGTCTCAGCTTTTCCAAGTTGTGATCATTATGAATACAACTACAATAAAAGTTTGTATGGAAGTTTGTGTATTGACACAGCTTTTGATAGCTTTGAATAAATAATAATAGAGTAATTACTAAGTTATATACTTTAAGAATAAGGTTAATTTTGCTTTCTTTTTGTTTTATCTTTATGGGTGTCTTGTATGCATGTACTCCTATGCATCTTGTATTCTCTTAGTGCTCAAAGAGGTCATCAGATGGCTTTCGATGCCCTGGGACTGCAGTTGCATATGGCTGTGACCTGTTATGAATTGAGGCATCAGGCGTTCACACCTCTCTGAAAGAGCAACATTGCTTTTACTAGCAGAACCATCTCTCCAGTCTCTAGGAGTCTGTTTGAAGAAACTACTAATAAGATGCTATCAGTTTACATCGTCACTTAAAATAAATGAAATTTCCTATTATTTTATGTTATGGTAGCAATATGCTCTAGAGATTTGTATTTTAATTCATCTCCCCCAATTTAGTATCCTAGGGATCCTAAATCCAACACTGAGACAGAAGCCTAATTTCTATCTGGAACTGAATTTTCCATTTTCATCTGATGGCTTCTTTACAGAAGTGCAATGTAATTACTGGAAGATGATATATGGAATGGCGGGACATTTCCTTTCACAGGATTGCAACTACATAAATCCTTTTCAAGGTGTGCTTGCAGATGAGACTCAAAGCTGTAAGGAAAAATGAGCTGTAAGTGGCCTCATGTCCTGAGAAAATGCATCTAAATAAACAAGCTATCTTAGAGAGTGGCGCACACCAACATTCACGCTACAGCCATATCTTTGGTATCAAGTTCCCTGCTTTTCTTATTCTTCTACATATATATTTTCCTGTATATGTTACTTATTTCCCTAACTCATTATCTTCTGTTCTCTTGAGATGAAGATAATAAATTTCCACTTGTATTTTTTTATGTATAATTTATGGCATGACATTCTCTTAAGATGATTTTCCTGAATTTCTACAAGAAATTATCGTTGTTTTAGCTAGCCCTTTCTGTGTGCATAACGTAATAATAGACTTTTCTAAGATCCTTCAGATATACAACTTGTTCATGGCTTTATTTTTTTAAATTATTTCTTGCATATAGTCTGAAATATATATGTGTATATATGCATATATATGTGTATATATATATATGTATATATAAAACTTGAAATTTTATGTCATTATGCAATGAGTATTCATCTTATTCATCCATGACAACCTGTCTAACTCGACATAGTGAACCTACTCCATCTTCTGCCCAGCTTCATGCCTTCTTTTTCTTTATTTTTTGTTTTTAACAACCACGTTAGTCCAGTTACTGCAGCCCTCAAGCATGTGGGTATCTGGCCATCCACTGTGGTACAGACAACTTTCGAGCAACCACATCCCCCAAAAGTGGGCACCTCCTTCAGCAGCTATCATCTGCCAGTAGAGAGGGCATTGGGTTTCTTCCCCATCCATGCAGAAACTTTAACTGACTATATTTCATAAGAGGTCTTGTTCAGGTAGCAGCACCTATTGTGTGTTGATGGATACCATAGTCATATCATGTGCAGTGGACTCTGTTTTCTGAATAATTGAAATATTGTTTGGCTAAAGCAGACACTGATTTTACTTGCTGTGTTCTTACTGTAGTCTTGTGTAAAGTGATGTCCTATAGCCCATGGTTCTCAACCTTCCTAATGCTGTGACCCTATAATATAGTTCCTTATGTTGTGTTCCCCAAATATAAAATTGTGTTTTTCTTGTTACTTTGTAAGAGTAAACTTTCTAGTGTTGTGAATCATAATGTAAATATCTGTGTTTTCTGATGGCTGTAGGTGACCCCTGTGAAAGGGTCATTCAACCCCACAAAGGGGTGAAGATCAGATTGAAAAACATTGTTCTACAAAAAGAAACAGATCTGCCTATGGGTTCCCTTTTAAAGATGCTTTTATGCATATTGCACTTCTAATGTTGCTATTTTCCAGCAGTCTTGATGCACTCCCCTACCTGGAGTGTCATTAACATTTACAGAGCTACTGATTTACAAAGTTCACCTACTCAGCTCAGTCTGTGCTAAATCACATATATAATAACCTTCTCTAGAAAGAGTTGCCCTTGCTGCCTGGTTTTCTGAGAGGTTTCTTTACCTTTAAACTCTAAGCCCCAGATAATTTTGTAAACTAGTTGAATCCCTTTACCAGGCATTGTTGCTAGGCCCAGAATCTATCCAAACTAAATGTGTGTGTGTGTGTTTTTCTGAGTAAAAGAAACATCCAAAGTGCAGATTAGTATCTTGTAACAAAAAAAAATCTTTGAATGCTTCCAAAGTTTTCATAATTGGTTGCAAGACTTTTTTTTATCTTGTTCAGATTTAAAATGCTTCAGATTTTGTAAGGTGCTTCATATATGTACTTTCATTGTAAGAGGACAATCCCCAGAGGTACTGAAATACTAACATCTGGGAATACATATAAAAAAGTTTATATAAGAATTTTTAGAGTTTCCATGGGGTGTTGGGGAGAAGTGAGGAAATTTAATCACTCCTTGCAGGATTATTAGTTATTTTTTATGAATTCGTGAAGCAACAGATGAAGCTGCATTTACCACAGCACAATCCAGTGAAAGAAAAGTCACTATTTGTAATTCTTCATGTCTTGGATATAAGTCAAGAGATTGTTAAAATATCTTCAGTGTTCCATCTATAAGGCCAACTTCTATTTACTGCTTTTCTACTAGATAGGATTATGCTGTTGAACTCCTGACTCAGAAGCCACTTGGCTTACTAGCTGTTCCTAAGCAATATTTCATTAAGGGAAGGCTGAGGACAGATAGAGCAATATAGAAATGTTCAACTTGGGGGTTATGCAGACACCAAACCCAGCACTATTGCAGACACCAAAGATTGCTTGCTGACAGGAGCCTGTTACAGCTGTCTCCTGAGAGGCTGTGCCAGAGTCTGACAAGTACAGAGGCTAATGCTAGCAGCCAACCATTGGACTTAGCCATGAGGTCCCCATGTAGAAGTTAGAGAAAGGAATGAAGGAGCTGAATGGATTTGCAACCCATAGGAAGAACAATAATATCAACCCACCAGACCCCTCAGAGCTCCCAGGAACTAAATCGCCAACCAAAGAGTACACATGGCTCCAGTGGTATATGTAGCAGAGGATGGCATTGTCTGGCATCAATAGGAGAAGAAGCCCTTGGTCCTGTAAAGGCTCGATATCCCAAATGTAGGGGAATGCGAGGGTGGTGAGCTGGGAGTGGGTGCCTGGGAGGGGAATCACCCTCATAGAAGCAGGGTGGGAATGGAAGAGGGGGAGGGGTTCTTGAGAGGAAACCAGAAAAGGGAATAAAATTCCTGAAGCATCTTTCTGATAATGAAATTATGACTTTTTTTGTTGTTGCTAAGTTCTAGGAAATGATCATAAAAGATAACCTGGAGAGTCTCAAGCTGAGATTTGTTTGCTAAAACTTCATTCTTTGAAATTCAAACTCTTGAAGAGGTTTTTATTTTTATTGTTTTTAAAAAGAATTTGTCCTCCTTTACCTAAAATATAAATAATGATGTAGTTATCAAAATTTTTGCATTCTTTTATGTTACAAATAGGTCTTGGGTCCTTACTCCTTGAGACTAAATAATGCTTTGCACTGTAAAAAAAAACTTTCTAAATCTTGTAGTGTGCTCAATACCTACATTTTTATCAGTGGGATAGAAAAGTAGGTTCATGTGGCTATTTCTTATAAGCTCCTTGTACAGACTAATTCTTTGGAACTAATTTGTCCTTCATCCTGTCTCCTAAAATATAGATGTTATCTTGTACCACAAAGTCTAAGGAAACGTATTTGTAAACCTTAATGGTTACCTGGGAGGATTTGAAGTCTTTAAGATTTACTAGTTTCACATCATGCATTTCTGGATAGTGATTCAAGAGAAAAATAAATAATTATGTTTTGTGTAGTACTGGTAGTTAAGATATTCTGCTACTACATCCAAAATCATAGTAAAACCAACTTCTTCTTTTTTTAAAATAATTTATTTTTTCTCAAATTGTAGTTCATTCACACAGGGGTTATAAACACAGAAAGGGAGGATGTGGGGAAGGGAATGACACTGGAGTGTAGATGTTCAGGGGGAATACAGATAGCTTTCAGAACCGGGTATCAGCTGGGTGAAGGTTCAGGGCACAAGTCACTATGACTCTGCCTATGACTCGCTTGTCCTTATCTAAGTTGGTAAAACCAACTTCTAATAGCCTTCTTATATAAACTCTATGCCAAATACATCACAAACCATTTTCCAGTTGCTTCCCTTGAAAAGGACCAACCAAAATGATTAAAATATAAAAGAATTTTCTTATGTGGAAACATAAACAAAAAACTGGATGAGAAAGTTAAGAAATAAGATACTCTACAGAAAATTTAATGATTTCCCTAAAAGGGAAAAATACATATTTAACCCAAAATGTTTTTAGTAAGACTTTATGAAAGTAAGAGCAGACCTTGGGGTAGCTAAAATATTCTATCTTCACAGAATCAGGTCACCTATAAACAGATGACAAAAACTGAATTCTCAGTAGCAAAAATAGAAATAATATGACAATGACTAATGTCTTTATTATGCCAAGGTGAATTAACTCAGCCTTAGAATTATAAGGGCTAAGTTCTACAAGGTTAAGTGTGAAATAAGAACAATTTGTTTCATTTGGTACTATTAAAAAATGATTACACAAATAAAATAATGACATCCAAAAGATTTGTACCATAGAAAATAAAGTGAGTTAAGTTCCTGGTAATTCTGTCTAGTAAAACTAGTCCTTAGAGATGCAGGCAGAGTACCTTCATCTTAAGGCCCTTTCCTTCTTCCTTCCTTCCTTTTTTCCTTCCTTCCTTCCTTCCTTCCTTCCTTCCTTCCTTCCTTCCTTCCTTCCTTCCTTCCTTCCTTCTCTTTCTTTCTTTTGTTGATACAGTGAATTTCATTGATAGTATTCAAGAGAATAGAGCTTGCTAAGATCCTATCATTAT
This sequence comes from Grammomys surdaster, assembly GCF_004785775.1. Lineage (NCBI taxonomy): Eukaryota > Metazoa > Chordata > Mammalia > Rodentia > Muridae > Grammomys > Grammomys surdaster. The sequence goes on along the minus strand of NW_021605377.1, from coordinate 12,793,828 downwards.
TGTTGGAGTCTGAGATGGAAACTGTGATTTAGATGCTCAGGTCTGGGACTGAGTTGAGAAAGAGACTTCTCAGTAGCCAAGGGTCTCTCTCGTGCTCCCATGTCATTGCTGGGGTGGGTGGTCCAGGGCTTCTTATTCCTTGAAGGCCATGTATACCATGAGGTACATGAGCCTGTTGCTGTAGCCGTAATTCATTGTCATACGAGGAAATGAACTTTACAAAGTTGTCATTGAGCATAATGGCAGCTCCACCAACAAAGGTATAAAGCAGGAGACAGTCCCTGTTAAAGTCACAGGAGATAACCTGGCCCTCAGTGTAGCCCAAGAAGTCCTTTAGTGGAACTTTCGATGTCTGCTTCCTCACCTTCACAATGTCATTATATTTAGCCATTTTTGCCAGGCAGCATGTAAGACACATTGTGGGTAGAAACATAGACAACTGTACCAGGAAGCTTCTTGTTCAGCTCTGATATGACCTTACCCACAGACTTGGCAGTACCAATGGATATAGGAATGATGTTCTGGACAACCCCATGGCAATCATACCACATCCTTGTTGAGGGGCTATCCATATTCTTCTAATAGCAGTGATGCCCTGGACTGTGGTTATGAGTCATTCCACAGTGCCAAAGTATTCAAGGGTGATAGTGGTCAGGAGGCTAAGCAGTTGGTGGTTTTGGAAGCACTGCTCCCATCTGCATAAAGGGCAGAGATAATAATTTTTTAGGCCCCAATCTTCAAATAGGACCTGGCCTTCTCTATGGTGGTGAAAACACCAGTAGACTCCATAACATACTAAGCATCAGCATCACCCCACTTGATATTGTGGAATCTCACTCCTGTAAGATGGTGATGAGTTTCCCATTGTTGACAAGCTTCCTAGTCTCAGCCAGAACTGTGCTGTTGAACTTACCATGGCAAGAACCATATTGAAACATGTAGACCATAAAGTTGATGGCAAAAATTTACACTTTCCCAGATATACCCTTGGTAACCAGGTGCCCACAATGGCCAAATCCCTTCACCTCTACCTACATTGTGTTTAAGAGATGAGGTTGAAACTACATGAGAAGATGCAGCTGTCTCTGGAAAAGAGAGGAGCAGAGAGCCAGACAACTTTAGTTTTGCTTCCAATGTACAATATTGCTACAAGACAAAGTTAACTTTTGTATTTGTGGAAACTGGCAATACTTGCCAAGAGCAAGGATAGTGTATTTATAAATTTATAACTTTTACAGAGTCTAGAGTTACATTCATTTATCTTACTTTTTGATGTGAAGCACCTACAAGATACCTTTACCTGTGGGTTGGGATCACTTTGGGAGTTGAACATCAGTTATCCTGCATACCGTATATTATACTTTATGAAAGTAGCACAATAATTAAGTTATTTATGAAGTAACAGTCAAAATAATTTTATGGTTTGGGGCTCACCACAATAGGAGAAACTCATTAAAGTGTTGCAGCATCAGGAAAGTTGAGAACCACTGCTCTACACTTTTCTATCTTATGTTATCTAGGTGGTAGTTACATCTACTGCTTTAGTATTGCCATGACATGGTAAACCCAAGTTTGCAGACATTCTTTTATATAATTCGAGCCATATAAACCAGAAACTTGATAGACACAATGAGAGTGCCTTAGTGACTGGCTAACTGCAATCCGCTATAGCTTCTACTACTATGGAAATACTCTGATGAACTGTTCGATTTGTCAAGGGAGATATACATGAGTCACTCTTTGAACTGTTGGCACAAACTCATTTTGGAGGCAGACATTACTTTTAGATTTCCCAATGCTGTAGTCCATAGGACCTTAGAATGCAATTCAATTTGCATTTAAGAGCTTTAAATAATAAGTGAATATAAAAATGATGTCACAAAAGTCCTGTCTAATGTGGACATGAAGGAAATGAAGATTGCACTTGTAATAACAAGCACTTGGGAACCTGGGTGATCAAAGAAACATGCTTATGTATAGAGTTGGGCACTGCTGAAAGAGACATAAAATGACAGTATGTCACAATAGTACAGTGAACAGCTTTGATATCCTTGAATGTACATCTCTTCCCTCCTTACTTCATTAACACCTTAATCTGCAGGGTATAATCTTATATGTCACTTGCCACTCATCCTTGTGTATTTCTTAACAGCTGCATGGATTTATCTCTATATTTTGAATCCAGTCTCTTTACAAGCTTTTGGGACCCATGACTTTATTCATTAGGTTCGGTTGGCTCTTAATAATGTCTACTCTAAATGTCTATGTTGAATAGAAGTAGCTGTGCTAGCAGGCACTCATAGACGTCTGGTGTTTTGTATTTTCTGTACCCTGACATAAGCTGATTCAAGGGACTTTTGAGAATGTGTCATTATTATGATTTAAATTAACTCTATTCTTAAAATTTTGCATCTGTGTACCATATTTAAAGTATTTACTCTCTCCTCTTTCTACCATGAATTCTCCAGCCCTCTTAAATGCATTGTCACATTTATTTTTCATTGGATATTTTATTTATTTACAATACAGATGTCATCACCTTTCTCCATTTCCCCTCTCTAGAATCCCCTATCCCATCCACCCTCTTCCTTTATGACTTTATGCCATTTTTGATTACATGCATGTATTAAGGTCAGTTCTTAGTTGAGGGTCTAGCAGTACAATTGATTCAAATAGTCAAGGAACAAGCAATACAATAAACACAAATAGTCAAAGAAAAAGCAAGGCGTTAAACCCAATTACATGAACACTCCTGTGATCAGTGTTTCTAAGGGCTTATCAGGATGACCAAAGTATCTGAGCCTACTTCCCTGTCCAAGCCCAAGGTCATTTTCATGTCGCATTGTTTTTGATAATGCATATTCTATGATGGGTAAGGAAGGCATTCTTGTTAGAATGACCTAAGACAGACTCAGTCTTGTTAATGAAATAAAAAAGGGGGAGAGGTGGAGAGCCTTTGAGGCTGTTTGGCAAGAAGCTGACATGGGCCAAGGACAAGGAAGTAGGCTTCAGGCAGGAATCTGACAGTAGGCTACAACAAAGAAGCAATTTCAGGAAGAATCTAAATCTTAGGCTACAACAAAGAAGTAATCTCAGGCAGAATACAAATATTAGGCTAGAACAAAGAAGTAATTTCAGACAGGAATGTAAATTTTAGGCTAGTAAAGGAAATAGGCTTCAGACATTGTCTCATTCTTTACTTACTTTTACATATGTATATACAGATAAATAAATACAACGACAACTGGCTAAATCCATTTAGTGTTCTTCGTAGGTGCATGTCTTTAGGGTTAGTCACCTAGTTTTGGATGACTAATTAGAGCATTCATGTCTGGAGAAGATTAATTTTTCTCTTTCAGCAGTCATGAGTTGCCTGTAATTCTACACTCAAAGTGGGTTCCTTAAGACTTTTCCCACCCTTGTTGGCTTGCCACATATTATAATTATTTAAATAGATCGTTTTAAAGGCATCCATATTATTGTAATTTCACAAGTGAAGCTCAGTCATATGCAAATATAGATATAGATGTAGACGTAGTAGATGTAGCCATAGACATAGATATAGATATAAATATAGACTCATATTAGACATTCTGGCCCTCTGGTTCTAACATTTTTTTCCATTTTTTTCTTCCATGATGTTCCCCAAGCCTTAAATGCTTAGCCTTTGTTGTAGATGCAATAACTGGGGCTGTTTATTTTTCAGTTATTCTCTGTATTTACTTCCTTCCTTCCTTCCTTCCTTCCTTCCTTCCTTCCTCCCTCCCTCCCTCCCTCCCTCCCTCCCTCTTACCTACCTCCCTCCCTCCCTCCCTTCTCTGTTTCTGTCTCTGTCTCTGTCTCTCTCTCTCTCTCTCTCTCTCTCTCTCTCTCTCTCTCTTTCTTATGCTCTCTCATACACATTTATTTTTCTTGGATGCTTTTACCAATAGAATATTGTAGGTGAAATACCAAGTAGCAAGCAATGAGTTCTATTAAGTTGTCATCGTCACCAATGGTTATTTATTTAGCACTTCTACCTGCCTACTAGTATACTAAATGTTTTCAATTTCAGTTAAGTGTTGTCACTTAATTTAAGATAAACTAGAAAATACATTGTATGCCATAATCAAGCAATCCTGTCAGAGCTTATAAAGGACTCAAAACATTTTTATTGGAAACATATTTGTACAGATGTGTGATGAGGGGTCTGGGTCACAAGGCTAAGAGTGACATGTCAGTGAGGAGAGGTATTGGGATGGCTAGGGACCCTCTTAGTCCAAAGAATGGCTTTCTAAGAGTCTCAGCACAGAAAAGATTATTAGTGTTTGTCTTAGTTAGGGTTTTATTTCTGTAAAGAGACATCATGACCGTAAGGCAACTCTTACAAAGGCAAACATTTAATTGGAGCTGTCTTAGAGTTTCAAAGGTTCAGTCCATTATCATCTTGGTGAGAAAGCATGGTGGCATTCAGACAGACTTGGTGCTAGAGGAAGACCTGAGAGTTCTACATCTTAATCTGAAAGCAGCCAGGAAAACCTGGGCATGGCTTGAGCACTAGGTAACCTCAAAGCCTGCCTACACAGTGAGACACTTCCTCCAACAAGGTCATGCCACCTAATAGTGCCACTTTCCATGGGGTAAGCATATTCCAACCACCACAGTGTTTAAAGTGTAGAAACGAGGAAAAAGTTATAGATGTGTAAGGAGAGTCAGATCCAAACTTTCTTTCTGATTTATGTGGTTTTTTTTTGTATTTTTGTTTTTGTTTTAATTCCAAAGGTAATGTATGATAGTGGAGGTGATTTTAGCATTTTTTAATTTAAAAATCATTACTCTGATTATTCTCTCTCATTTCAGTTATAAGAAATTTAAAACTCAATTCTCTATATCATGCTGTTCACACATATCTTTATCAGATGGATATGGTTACAGAAGTGAAAATTCAGATTGAAACAGTTTTTAAACTTTACAAAACTCTTAGGCTGGAGAATCATATTTATAATACTATTTATAAAAAATCACCTCTCAGTCGATCCTCTATTTCTCCTTTTCATTTTTAGTTGCTTTCTCACTTTGGTACAGAAAATGTAAACAGGATATCATAATTATACTGTCTATGGAAGAAGAAGCAAATTTTATTTTGAATATTTATGTGAACTACAAAGCCACATTATAACTTCTAAAAACAAGTATTACAAACTGACAGAAGAAGCCTGCTTTGACGTAGAATTTGGTCCCTTTCCAGACAACCCAAACAGTCTTGGCAATAATGAGACCCATACACATACCACCAGCAAGACAGGAAGAAGGAAAATGCTTAAAACACTCTTGTACATCCTTTGTAAGATTTGCTTCATCTAATTGAGGTGGGCTCTACTATGATCTAGGTCACCCTATCCTTGTTCTGCTTTCCACAATAGGCAATTTCTCAGAATTATTCTTGATGTAGCTTTTACGGAAACAATTGGCATGCTGCATTCATCTAGAGGAATAACCAGAACTGACACAAAACCTGTTACCTCTATCATTGATGACTAAGACCCAGGAAAATAATAACTCTTGGAAGCATCCTGTTCCCATAAGGTCATACTCATTAACCAAGGGAAAAAAAGAATCCTCACATCTTTAACTAAACTGTCTTGTTCAAGGGTCATAAAGGTTGCCATAAATATACATGGGTTGGTACCACTGTGCATTTCCAGCTGATCTTAGCCAAAAGGCCAAGAAGGAGCCACTTGGTGATTTTATCATCTTAAAATTTATAGACATTTTAATTTTATAGTATTAAAAGAAATTTGGTAAAATACAAGCTTTTCTACTTTTTTTGAAGGTTGATTTCAAAATAATGAACAGTAACTATTTTTTCACATCTCTTTAGAAAATTATCAAGTCAGCTGATTTCAACTCTATTTATATAATAACAAAATTCATAGTAAAAAGTGAAATATTGTTAATACATGTTCACCTAAGGTTTAAATAGAGAATGTTTGGTTAAATATTGTTAATATATTTGTCACATTTTCTGAGCTAGCATTTCCAAGTATTTATGCAATGCTTCTGTTTTTGGATACTAGTGGATTTTTTGTTTGCTTGACAATGAAAATACAGACCCGCAAAGTCTGCTATAGTCACAATTCTTCAGAATAAGGCGCTTAAGCAAAATGACAGGTCTTGGAATTGCTCATCACATTATAGCTTACTACTGCTTTACAACTTAGATTCTTCCACAGAAAATATATACTTATAAATTAAGGGTTAACACCAGCATGTTTTAAATCTCTGAAGCTCCCTAACTAAGGGGTTAATTTTTTGCTCTCAGTTGGACAATGCTGAGGCACTCCTGGTAACTCCTAGTAACTACACCTCTACCTTAGAAAATCTCTAATAAGGAAAGATGAATAAAGGAGACTATTAACGTTTTTAAATTACCTTAGAAAATAATGTTATGTGATTCCTCTATGAAAAGCTAAAATAGGATACAGTTATCCGAGAATAAGTGATGAGTCCTTGACTATCAATAAAATATTATTTGACCTCTTCTAAGGTTCAAGGAACATTGGAGGAGACTGCAAGAATGCAAGTCGGGTTATGAAGCGCCATCTACTGGGCAAGACAGCCATTGCAATCATGAACTCAAGAGTAGCTACGGAAATCTCAATGAGTCAGCCTCAAATGTGTAAGCATGAAGGGAGGAGGAGCTCAGGAATCCCACCCTCACTGCGTCACTACTTGCTTCTGACAGGTTCTGGGAGAAGGATGTGGCCCATTGACTTCAGATGTTTCCTCAGTGATGACCCCACCAAGTTCCAGTGGATAGCTACCTCAGCAGCTGTACCAAAAGCCTCAGCGAAACTAAATGCTTCACACAAGAAACCAAACGATTATGAATTTCTGAAGAGACTGGTGGAGATCCGGGTATTTGGGAATGGAGGGAATGTTTTTAAAAGGGGTCCAGGGAGAGAATGATCAAAATATATCATATGCATGTATAAAATTATCTAGGACAAACTAAAGAATTAAACAAAACAGAGAAAGAAGATGGAAAACAACAAACAAACAAACTAAAACAACGATAGTAAGAGCTTCAAAAAATCATAAGTACAAATTCTTATTCAAAAGAAAAAGAAACTCATCTAAGTTTTACACTGTAAAGCTTTCCCCATGACCCCACTCCCTCTTTGATGTGTGCATAAATATGACACATGCATGTGGATGCTTTTGGACATGTGCCTGAAGCTGATGTCGCCATTACTCTATATTTTAATAGTGTGTGTGTGTGTGTGTCTGTGTGTGTCTGTGTGTGTGTGTGTGTGTGTGAGAGAGAGAGAGAGAGAGAGAGAGAGAGAGAGAGAGAGAGAGAGAGTCTCTTGCCAAATCTGAAGCTAATGGATCCAGCTAGGCTAGATGGCAAGTGATCTTTCATACATCTGCCTGGGCTCTCCCTGGACAAGCTGACATTACAGGTACAAGCAAGCAAGCAAGCAAGCAAGCAAGCAAGCAAGCACCATCATGTCTGGTTTTTTTTGTTGTTTTTTTTTTTGTTTTTTGTTTTGCTTTTTGTTTTGTTTTGTTTTTTGTTTTGTTTTTAATCACTCCTAGGGATATATACTTGCACTTGTCAAACTCTTTACAGAACAAACCATCCTCTCATCCTGTTATATCCTCTCTCATCCATAATATAATATGTGACCTTATATTTCATTTAAAATTAACATTAGCATAATTTCGGTTGTAAATTGTACATCTTGAAACAAGATGATATTCATTGTATGCATATGGGTTTTCCTTTCGGTTTTACAAACTTAAGAATATAAGTGAAGGAGAAAAGACATAAAGAGAATTATCGGATCAGAGACATGACACCTAAACCTTATTTTATTTTTGAATTAAAGGTTAAATTCAAGGAAGCACAGTATTACTTATAAAACTGTTTTGTGGGGGGGGAAAAATCAGAGGCTTTTGAGCCTTTGATTTCTTGCATTATGTCGTCACCTAGTGGTCAAAAATTATAAGGAAAACAAAAGTGCTTGTGTAGCTTGCAGTATATTTGTTATCTGAGAGAACTTACATGTTTGAGGAAAAGGCAGCTGGAGGAATTGCTGGTTTGGAGAACAAGGGGTCAGTGGCAATCAGTCATCTCGGTTTGTGTTGTTTAGATCGTATTTCAACTCGTGACATCTAGCTTCTAATTTAAGGGTCGTTTTACAAATGAAATATGCAATAACAAAAACAATAAAATCAAAAGGGTCAATTCTTTCATGTAGAAAGTCATGTTGTGAATAACCCAAAATAAAGACTTAAAAAATAAGAGCAAAAACGATTTGGAAGAGTTGTGCTGTCCTTCTACATAGTAAGGTATTTTGGACAATATTGGGAAGCACAGAAATAAAAATACAGATAAGTGAGATTACATTAATCCAAATCTGTTACACTGGAATGGAAAAACAAAACTTTAAGTTTACAAAATATATATCTAAGAACAACTCAATGTGTAGAATGTCTCAAAATCTAGAAGAAGAAGAAGGAAGAGGAGGAGGAGGAGGAGGAGGAGGAGGAGGAGGAGGAGGAGGAGGAGGAGGAGGAGAAGAATCATCTCATAGCATAAGCAAAACAAAACCCCAAATATGCCCCAAAATATGGAGAGTCGGTCTTCTTATTGCAATCAGAATGATCATTTCCAGCTTCATTAACTTCCATGAACATTTTATACTTTCATTGATCTTTACAGCTGAATATAATTCCATTGTTCAGGCTGGAGAGATGGCTCAGCAGTTAAGAACACATATTACTTTTACAGAGGTCTTGAATTCAGTTCCAGGAATCCACACTGGTTGGTTCATAGCCGTCTGTTCACTTCAGCTCCAGGGGACCTGAGGCCTCAGAAATCTGCAGGCACCTGCCCATGCCCACCTATATACATGTAATAATAAAAACAAATCTTTAAAGATGAGTTTTTTTTAAAAATTCCTTGTGAGTTTGTACCATTTTTTGTTTATCCGTTTCCTGGCTATTTGTGACTTGAGCTGCAATAAATGTGGAGCAGTATGTACCTCTATAATAGGATATAGAGTCCTTTGAGTATAGATATGGATGTGATATAGCTAGGTAATTTGGGAAATCTATTTCTAGAACCTCCACATTGATTTCCAAAGGTTCTGTAAAAGTTTAGACTCTGGATAAAAGAAATTGTCTCCCTTTACCTACATTTACGCAAGTATTTGTGAATTTTGTTGTTGTTTGCTTGCTTTTTTGTTTGTTTTAGATTTTTTTTATACTTTGTTCAGTATGACTGGGTGCTAAAAGCCTTCCCGGTCTGGAGTGGAGTGGAAGAAGGACACAGCATCAGATATGGGTTTAGAGAACAATGGTCTCTGACCCTCTATCTCTCTAAATATACTGAATGATTGCTGGTAACTTAAAAGATTCTAAAAACGTCCTCACTTACTCTATGGTTAACAAATGCTGGCTTCTTTTCTCTTTAACTCTGTGCTTTATTGAGTATTATAACTCCCTGTACTTTGTTTAACCCTTTATGCTGAAATAAGCACTAGGAAAACTTAACTCTTTCTTACTGTGCTGTGTTTCATTATGTGCTAAAACCTTAACTCTTTATTACTCGTGCTTTAATAAGCTCTAATATCTGGAGAATAACACATGCAGATTAGCAGCAGAGAGTTGTTAAGTAAAAGGATTTATTGCTAATGTTCCTTTCTCTGGTGAGTCAGAAGTCTTTCTAGCTAAACTGGTTAATTTGTCATGAACCAGAGAGGAAGGAAAGGAAAAGAATTAAGATGCTTTATATGGGCAAATATGCACAGACACATATACATCCAAAGGTTCATACACTCACACTCTGGGCAGGCCTGGCCGTCTGTCACATCACAATCAACTCCACAAGCATTCATGTATGCTTACATATATACACATATACCTACACACAAACATATAGACAAACAGACATAAACATTTGGATGGATGGATGGATGGATGGATGGAAGGATGGAAGGATGGATGGATGGATGGGGCAATTCTCCCCAAGCCAAATCATTCAGCCAATAATGTCATTTCTTTTTCTCTGGTCTTTTTATACCTTCTTAGACAAAATAGTCTTAAAAAATTACCTCAGTGATAAAATATTACATAGAATGAGAGTTACAGAAGGATGTTATTTCAAAGAAGCATTTCATTATAATATACTCTTTATACATTCAAAGCAACAGTTTTTACATGGCCTTGCCTTACAATAGTGCACACCTGTCACTTTATTCTTGGAAGTAAATGTTTTACCTTGGACACAGATTTGTCCCAAGTCTATTTCTCTTCTCAGTGTAATTATGAAAACTCATTGTATTTCTTGTTATGAACCTTTTAATTACTATTATGAGGAGTGGGAACATACTATTCTTGATTCTAACTTCATTATATCTTTCTACCAACTATGACCTTCTCTAAAAAAAAAAATTCTTCCTAAAATTATCTTAATCAAGTCAGCAATTCTATAGAATCATTATCTGTTTGCCTATATCGCATCACTAAAAGACAATACATCTTTGTAGGTCTGTGGAAATATGCTCAAAAGGGTGGGTCAACACTTAGCAAGTGTTATATATTTTAAAATAACAGGAAAAGGCATATTAATAGCAGGAATCTTCCCTCAGATTTAATCTTCTTGGCTTAGAGAAGCAAATCCATCATAGACTGACAGTCTATGGTGGAACCATCTCAAGAAGACCACCTGCTAGTTTTTAGCTTCTCCCCAATGGCTCTTAGTAACTGGGTAAAGATAAAACTCCAAAAGAATTCATATTTGCATTTTTCTTCTCTCGTATGAGTGGGTGATAAATTTATCTAGTTATATATGAGTGTTTAAATTGAAGCACCCATAGAAAGTAGATGATTTGAAATAGAATTATCTCCAAGGACTTGACCTTCAGTTAATGGAGCTATTTGTTAAAGATTAAGAGGTGGACTTGTTGGAATAAGGTACAGCCTTGTAGAAAAGATTCATGTCAATCATGGTGAGCCTTGAGGTTTCAAAAGCCAATACCAGTCCCAATCAGTCTCTCTCTCTCTCTCTCTCTCTCTCTCTCTCTCTCTCTCTCTCTCTTTCTTTCTCTGTCTGTCTGTGTGTGTGTGTGTGTGTGTGTGTGTGTCTCGTTGCCTGCTGCTTGTGGGTCAGGATGTAAGGCTCTCAACTATGTTTCAGCATACTCCTGCCTGCTTCCTATCATATGACCATGAGACTGTGAGCAAGCTCTCAGGAAATGCCTTCTTTTCTAAGAGTTGCCTTCGCCCTCCTGTCTCCTCACCACAACAAAAAAGTAACTGAGACAGATGGTCGAATGCTAGTAGGAGGGGAGGTAAATCTCAAGAGGTATGTGGTAGAGAAGGAAGATAATAGAGCAGAAGGGACGTGGGGAAGGGGACTGGAGGACAGGGAAGAGTAAGGCCTACAGAGAGACTTTATGAATAGCCACGACTATAGAAGCCTTCTCAAAAATCTCTCAGATACACATATAAGGATATTTTAAATGGAGATGTCTTGAAATTATATTTTTAAAATTTAGATAAATTTAAATTTAAAAGAAAATATTTACATAAATATTTACCAAAAAGTAAAAAAAAAGTTACCTTATCACAGAGAACAATGCCTCTCCCAGACAACATATGTTATTAATACAAAGATCAGAATCAGGTTTGGGAATCTCTTTTAGATTTGTTGGCCAGTGGTGTTCTATAGTATCCTTCCCCAGACATAAAAAGTTATTGACGTTGCTCAACAATAGTAACAACCTAGTGTTGGAGACACTGCATCCTTGCATCATTGGACATGGAGGAATGAAGCAGGTACCAACTTGGAAGCTTCACCTTGACTGTCTGGTTTTCATAGTGCTAAAAGCTGATATGCATATTACTGTGGGTGGGGCAAAGGAAATCAATATTCTTATTGACATGTCAATTCTACAAAATGCAATAACAATGCCCCTGGCTAAATATGCTTACTAATATACCAATCACGTAAATGCTGGGGGACTAAGCAATCAATTTTTAGTTGGTTTAAAACCCTCTGTATAAGATGGAACTCTGCCTGTACTATTACATGGCTAGGTTGTAGCCCTGAAAATAGAACTGTTACTCTGCTAAGTAGACATAATAAAACATCTCCTAAGACTATAACTTTATGTACACAGATTAGTGCATCTATTAACCTTGATCAGAGAGACTCAACTGTTCAGATAGCAGTTAAGGAAACCAAGTTAGAGTGAGCTGATTAATAACAGTATTTAATAGTCCCTGTTAAGTAATTCTGGCTTATATGCTAAAGGATTATAGGCCTGATGAAATTTACTCTAATATGGGCTAAGAATTCCCAGACTGGACCAGGAATGCAAAACAAAACAACCATCACTACAAAAAAATCCCTACTGAACTTTCTTACATCACACGAAAGAGGAATTCCAGTCTTCCGTCATTTTGGAGCCAGCATTGTTTGGCGCTCATTATAAGTCATTAATTTTTTTTCCTAAGGGCTATTTTTATTCCCTAGGAACAAAATGCACGAGGAGGAAACTCCCAAAGAAAATAATAGTTGCACAGACAACAGAATGACACCAGGGTGACCTAGCTTAGGAATTTAGAGGATAGCACACCACGTAAGGGGTCCTGGTGAGGGTCCTGTCTCTTAAGTACCGCCTGAAGAGGGCGAGGGTCCATGCAGAAAGCCTCCCACCCCTACAGAAAGTTGTACATAACACCCAAGCCTCCCTTTCATGATCGAGGTAGGTAGTAATGAGAGGGTCTTGAGTATTATTACAGAGAACCTGAAAGATCACAGGAGCTCACAATGGCTGGAAATAACCCAGGCTGATAAGTCATTAACTTTAAACTGAATGTATACGGTTTCTAATAATATTTGAGAAATGGCATTTTTGTTGCTGAGTGGAAGAAAAAAATCCTGATGATCTAAGGTTCTAAGTAGACAGGGTAAAAGTTCAACGAAATGGAATTTGGTAATAAATATTAAATATTAAATATAATTTTTAATAAATATTAACTAGATATGCAACAAGAGGAAGAATGCTGCACTGAACTAGAAGGACAGGTGGATGGAGAGGAACACTTCTACACAGGGACTTTTCTTCTCTAAGAGTCCAAATAGTAGGTGACAAATTTTTCTCTTAATATCGTCATGAATGCAGTAGATCATTTAAAAAGCCTCTCTGTTCATACTTAAAAAAAGAAAAACAATTAACCATCCCTGTTGTTTACATCTCAAATGATATTCCTCTTCCAGTTACCCGTCCACCCCACATCCCATCCCATTCGCCCTCTTCCCCCACCCTCTGCTTCTATGAGGGTGTTCCGTCTGTCTTCCACCTCTCACTGTTGCCCCACCGCTCGAGCATCCCCCTGATACTGGGGCATCAAACTTCCGCAGGACCAAGGGACTCTCTGCCCATCGCTGTCAGGGAAGGCCATCCTTTTCTACATATGTATCTGGATGCATAGATCCCTCCAGGTACACTCCTTGGTTGGTGGTCTAGTCCCTGGGAGCACTGGGTGGTCCAGCCAGCCGACCTTGTTCTATGGGGTTGCAATCCCCCTCCACTCCTCCAATCCTTCAGCCAACTCCCAGACTGGGGTCCCTGAGCTCAGTCTGATGTCCCCTGGGAAGTTCTGCCAGCACCTGATCAATGTAGATGCGGATGCTCACAGCAAACTGTTCATACTTTTATGAAGATCTACTGGGGTAACTCCTCTGCATTCTTCTAGCAAAACTGAGAAAGTAGATGTGGTCTCCAACAACTCCTTAAACAATTACCATAATGAAGCAGCCTGCTGTTCATTATACCAGTGAAGACAAAACAAATCAAATATGTGGGTAAAGGGAACAGAAATAGAAAAATGATGTAAAAATTATGAATGCAAAGGTACTGTGTATATATGTGAGAATGTCTTGTCTTCCTTAAAACCACATTGAAGAACACCAAAGTTTACCCTTTTCCTTCATTTTAGTGAGTACTTGACATGTCCTGACATAAGATTTCCTGAAACCGCTAGTTATTTGTTCCTTATTTACCTGGACACGATTTAACTCAATGGATACTATAACATTAATAGAAGGATATAGTGTAAATATATAATATAATAAAGGAGAAAAATTAAATTCCAGAGTTCCAGAGATGACCCAGCAGTTCAAAGCACTAGCTGCTTTTGCAGAGGACCTAGGATTAATTCCCAGCACTCATAAGTCTCAGAACCATCTATATTTCTAATACTGAAGGATTTTTTTGACCTCCAGAGACACCCCACGTGCCCATGGTGCACAGACATACTTTCTGATCAAATGCCCTTATAAATTAAATAAATAAGTAAATAAATAAATAAAACATTTTTTTGAAAACTGGTTCTACTATCATAGAAAAGGGATTAAAAGCCAGTGGATTGTTCGATTGAAAATATGTTAAGAATTCATTAAGAGGAATATTAGTAAAGACCTGGTAACAAACTAAACTAAACCAATGATAAAGTAAACCAACTAACACCGATACAGAATTAAGTGGAAATTCTGTCCATATTTCTTATAATAAAAGTAACAAAACCTTTATATTTAGTTGAAGTAAAAGTCAGGTAAAATATGTTGTAAACATAAATAGTATTGCTTGCAGGGAATGATGAAACATCAAGTTATGTTGGAAATAATTGGTGCTCTGTAAGTCATCAATAAACTATCCTCTCTCTCTCTCTCTCTCTCTCTCTCTCTCTCTCTCTCTCTCTCTCTCTCTCTCT